>NC_068993.1:39295216-39297191 GCF_001194135.2 Octopus bimaculoides | reverse complement strand
ATATATATATGTATGTATATATATGTATGTATATATATATATATATATGGGTAAGTATGCGTGGAGGAAAGTTGTGTATATGTGCTAATATGTGCATGTGTGTTGTCATCTACATATGTATTTGTATGCAAGTGAATATTCATATGCATGTGTCTACATGTCTGTATCTACAACTGTATGAATTGACAAATTTAGATTGGAGCCTGGTGTTGCCATCCGGTTTCACCAGTCCTCAGTCAAATCGTCCAACCCATGCTGGCATGGAAAGCGGACGTTAAACGATGATGATGATGATGATGATGATATATATACATATATATATATATATCGCTGCTATTATATTAAACTGTCATATGTCCAAATTAGGCCAGATGTGTTTTTTTCAATATTTATTATATATATATATATCTTATGGGCTTCTTTCAGTTTCTATCTAACAAATTCTCTCATAAAGCTTTTGGCTGGTGCAGGCTATAGTAGAAGACACTGGCCTAAGGTGCTACATAGTGCAACTGAACTTGAAGCCATGTAACCATGTTCTTGGAAAACAAACTTTTTACCACATAGTCACTCCTACGTGTGTGTGTGTGTGTGTGTGTATGTGTGTGTGTGTGTGTGTACATATACATATATGTGTGTGTGTGTGTATATATATGCATATATATATGTGTGTTTGTGTATGTGTATATATATATATATAAGCAATGTTAATTCTCTAAATGAAGTATTAACAGTAACTGCACGATAAAGTGTAGTATATTGCCACTTAAGTGTGGCTGACCCCTAGGGGTGGATGTTACTGTTGCTTTTAGCCCCAGGAGGACATCTCCTCCAGCTGGCTTATCGACACATGACTGTGTCCTGTTTGCCAAGGGAAGTTATCCCTCTCACCATGATCTGTAGCACGAACGCATCCGGATCTCAGGGTTATTTCCCTTCGTCGGCGTTCGACAGCCACTGACCCTGGTGAGAGAGACAAAATCCTGGCAATCTTATATCTACTTTTCCAGTGCAGTTACTGTTAATACTTCATTTAGAGAATGATGAAAAGTTTTTAAAAACTTTGCATAGGCCTCTGAGTAGGTATCTCCTATCACCAAGCTTTTGACAAAATTTGATACAGATTCTCTGCTCAACTTTCTTTGTCATTTTTCAATGTGATGATCATACGCTACACACCTTCCTTCAAAGTACTGCTGTAAGCAGCAGAAGTGAACTAGAACGTTAAAACTTAGTGTGCAGGTACAGCAGAGTTCAAGGTCAATCTGTGCCAAGTGGCTTCACTCTCCAAGCTTTAGATTCTTTACCATGGAAACAGTCTGGATACTTATTGACTGGACCATACCTATACATATATATCTGAGTGTGTGTGTGTGTGAGAGAGAGAGAGAGAGAGTTGTGTGTGTATCTACAAGTGTATATTTGGGTATGTGAGAGAAGAAAAGAATATGCGGGTGTGTGTGGGAACCCATGGCTGGACACTCTTAAAGCTCCCTTTTCCTTACTGTACCTCCATTTAACCCCAGATAGCACCCCTGCCTACCTCACCCACCACTCCTTAGTTGTTGCTGATAAAGTCATTCTTCAAGTGTTATTGTGGAATGTTCCATAAGATTCCTCATCTGTTGATCTACTTATAACCACTGACTGTTTCCACAGATGGCTCTTTATGACAGGTGTGGCACTATCTATTATGATGCAGTAAAGATGCCATTTCTAGAATGGTCAGCTAGAAATTACACATTTTTATATCTGAATCCAAGTTAAATTGATATAAAACAGTGATGCTGAATATATATACAGCTGTGTGTGAGTGTGTGTGTATGTGTGTGTGTTTGTGTACACATATGGAAAATGGACATTAAATGTTGTTGATGATGATATATATATATATATATATATTCTTTTACTCTTTTACTTGTTTCAGTCTTTTGACTGCGGCCATGCTGGAGCACCACCTTTAGTCGAAGAAATC
>NC_068993.1:39291818-39294163 GCF_001194135.2 Octopus bimaculoides | reverse complement strand
ATATATATATATATATATATATATATATATATATATATATATATATATATATATACAAAAATAAAATAAACAACACCAACTACAACAACTAACCAACCACTATACAACTATTACCACAGCCACCTGTTGATCCCTACATCACTGTTACCTACATCAGCACAGCAATGTCTTTACCACCACCACTGCCACCGTTACTACTACTACTACTACTATCATCATGGATACTATTGTCACTACCAGCTTCTCTGCTACCACTACCACCATCACTACCACCACCACCACCACCATACCACCACCCTATCATCGGCATCAACATTATCTCCCACATTAACCTCCCCCCACACCACCATCACCATTACAACCATCATTACTGTTAAAACTAATATCATTACTATTACCACAAACCACACCATCACTCTCACATCTACCACCATCACCATGGCCACCACCGCATGAACCCTCACCTCCACCCTCATCGCCGCCACCACCACCACCACCACCACCACATTCTTTTATCAACACATCCACAATGTTCAGTTACTCATCTGAAGCATAAACAGCATTTCTCTAACAGCAACAACAACAACAACAATAACAATAACCACCACCACCACCACACCAATATCAACAACAACATCAACGGCTACAGCAATGACGGTGACAACAACAACTACAACAACATCAACAAAGACGACGACAACAGGAACAACAAGAATAACAACATAAACAATATCAACATCAACAATATCAACAGACAATATGCTCAGGATTGGCTGTGTGGTAAGTAGCTTGCTTACCAGCCACATGGTTCTGGGTTCAGTCCCACTGCGTGGCACCTTGGGCAAGTGTCTTCTACTATAGCCTCGGTATAGCTATGGTAGATGGAAACTGAAAGAAGCCCGTCATATATATGTTTATATATATATGTGTGTGTGTTTGTCCCCCAACATCGCTTGACAACCGATCCTGGTGTGTTTACGTCCCCGTAACTTAGCGGTTCGGCAAAAAGAGACCGATAGAATAAGTACTAGGCTTCCAAAGAATAAGTCCTGGGGTCGATTTTCTCGACTAAAGGCGGTGCTCCAGCATGGCCGCAGTCAAATGACTGAAACAAGTAAAAGAGTAAAAGAGACAATAACAACAACAACATCAACAACTACAACAACAACAGCAACAACAACTACAGCAAAAATGACCACAACAACAACTACATCATCAACTACAACAAAGATGACAACAACAACATCAACAACAACATCATCAACAACAGCAACAACAACAACAACGATAACAGCAAAGAGATGTGTTGAAATAATTCCGCAAACAAACGACATCTTCCCCGATAAACATTTGATAAATTCTTCTTAAACCATTTCCATTGGAATAAATAAATCTTTGAGAACCATTTTCCGAAATCTTCCTAATGCTCCAGTTTGCTTTGATTCTGTTAAGGTCATCAGTTTCTATAACCTCCCTAAAACCTACCCTCATGTTAACCCCTAAATACTTTCTCACACGGAACATAATTCGTTTCCCTTATTTCAGCCCCACTTGTTGTTTTTGTTGTTGTCGTCGGTTGTTGTATTAAATAGTGACCCCCTTCCCATCCACGACCACCACCTTCACACTTGACTTGTCACCACTGGAAAAACATCAGAAGAATGTTTTTGTTTTTGTTTTTATTTATTTCTGGGGTGGCTGTCACCAACACCATTACTAGACGGCCACCACTAACACTGCCATCTCCACCCTCACATGCCAACAGCAGAAACGACCATCACCTGGCATCATCATCGTCACCATCACCACCATTATCAATATCGTCATCACCACCACTACCGCCACCATCATCACCCTATTCATTCTAATCATCAACAGCAGAAATAACATCATCATCATCATCATCATCAGTAGCAGCAAAACCACTACCATCACCACCACCATCACCACCACCAACACCACCATGCTGGAGCACCACCTTTAGTCGAGCAAATCGATCCCAGGACTTATTTTTTGGAAGCCTATTGGTTTCTTTTGCCGAACCACTATGTTATGGGGACGTAAACACGCCAGCATTGATTGTGAAGCAATGTTGGGGGGGGGGGGGTACAAACACAGACACACAAATACGCATATATACGTATACATATATACAACATGCTTCTTTCAGTTTCCCTCTACAAAATCCACTCACAAGCTTTGGTTGGCATGAGGCTATAGTAGAAGACACTTGCCCAAGGTATCATGCAGTGGGACTGAACCCTGATCCATGTGGTTGGTAAGCAAGCTCCTTACCACACAGCCAATCCTGCATGTATATACATATATATATATATATATATATA
>NC_068993.1:39287764-39289046 GCF_001194135.2 Octopus bimaculoides | reverse complement strand
TATATATATATATATATATATATATATATATATATATATATATATATATATATATATATGCATATATATATATGTAGATATATGTAAGTGTATATATATATACATTTACATGTATAAGTGTATATATATACATATGTATGTATACATGTATGTATATATATATATACATATATATATATATATAAGTGTATATATATATGTATGTATGTATACATGTATGTATATATATATATATACATATATATATATATATAAGTGTATATATATATATGTATGTATGTATACATGTATGTAAATATATATATGTATATGTATATATAGACGTATATATATAAAACACAAATACAGCCCCCAACTGAATGTTGTTTTCATAACAGTAAATTGAAACAAACAAAAGAAAAAAGAAAAAACAAGAAGCAAAATAAATCAAAGATAGTAAAATATTAATAATTGAATATAGGTATTGATTAGTAAGAGAGAGGTATGGAGATCAGACGATGGAGTTCTTTTACTGTTTATAATTGTGTCTACTTGGATGGAGTGGAATTCAACCAATCAATGTCGATGCTGTAATGATTGTGGCTTCTTTCCTTTTTTGTTTTTTTGGGGAATATAGAGAATCTACTCAGCGAATGAGAGACAATGGAATTGGTACATCTATTTCTTTTTTTTTTTTTTTTTTTTTTTTGGTCTGTCTGTTTGGATAAAGTGCAAGGGACTGTTGCTTTGGTACCAGGGTTCTGTTTCAAGTCTCTTACAAATTCATAGAGATGCATCTGTGTTTCTTAATATAACGACTCATTAATTTTACATTCATAAGAATGTAATTTATTCAATTGCTGTTTTGGTCTTAAGGATATTTGAAATACAAGTGAATTTTCTTGTGGATTTTCACAGCCATCAGCCATTATCTTCTAGCAGTTTTAAGATTAGCCACAGGGATGCATGTTTATCATCATCATCATCATCATCATCGTTTAACGTCCGCTTTCCATGCTAGCATGGGTTGGACGATTTGACTGAGGACTGGTGAAACCGGATGGCAACACCAGGCGCCAGTCTAATTTGGCAGAGTTTCTACAGCTGGATGCCCTTCCTAATGCCAACCACTCAGAGAGTGCAGTGGGTGCTTTTACGTGTCACCTGCACGTAAACGGCCACGCTCGAAATGGTGTCTTTTATGTGCCACCCGCACAAGCCAGTCCAGGGGCACTGGCAACGATCTCGCTCGAAAATCCTACGGGAGCCAGTCAGGCGGTACTGGCAACGGCCACGCATATAA
>NC_068993.1:39283508-39287118 GCF_001194135.2 Octopus bimaculoides | reverse complement strand
ATATATACATATACATACAGATATATAGTTATATGACATACACACACACACATCACCATCGTTTAATGTCCGTTTTACACGCTGGCATGGGTCGGACGGTTTGACTGGGGAGTGGCAGGTCAGGAGACCACACCAGACTCCAGTCTAATTTGGCAATGTTTCTAAGCTGGATGCCCTTCCTAACACCAACTACTCCAAGAGTGTATTGAGAGCTTTTTACGTGCCACTGGCACAGGAGCCAGTTGGGGCGGCATGGGGGTTAGGTCTGGCATTGACCATGTTCAGATGTTGCTTTTTATGTGCCACCAGCACAAGGAGCCAGTCAGGCAACACTGGCATCGGCCACAACTACAATTTCCATTTGTTTATGATTAGATTTGATTTGATTTTGATTTTACTTGACTCAATAGGTCTCCTCAAGTACGGTATGTCGCCCGATGATTCAAAGGTACTTTTTAAATGAGCTGGTTATGTGACACTGGTGTAGGCTACAGCTGTGATCTCACTGTACTCACCAGATCTTCTCAATCACAGCATATCTTCAGAGGTCTCAGTCTTTTGTCATTGCCTCTATGAGGCCCAACATTCAAAGGTTGTGCTTCACCTCCTCATCCCATGTCTTCCAGGTCTCCTTCTTCCACGGGTTCCTTCCACTGTTGGGGAGTGACACTTCTTCACACAGCTATCCTCATCCATATGCAGCACCTGACCGTACCAGCACAGTTGTCTCTCTTGCACACCACATCTGATGCTTCTTACGTCCAGCATTTCCCTCAGAGCACTTATACTCTGTCGTGTGTGCACACTGACATTACACATCCAGCAGATCACACTAGATTAATTTCTTTCAAGCCTACACATGTCTTCAGCAGTCACAGCCCATGTTTCACTGCCATGTAGCATGGCAGTTTGCACACATGCATCATACAATCTACTTTTCACTCTGAATGAGAGGCTTTTTGTCACCAGTAGAGGTAGGAGCTTTAGATAAATAGATAAATTGAAGTGCATATATACATATGTGATATATATATATGTATATATGTAAATATATATATATATATATATATATATATATATATATATATATATATATATATATATATATACATATATATATCTGTCTCACTCTCTCTCTCTCTATATATATATGTATATGTACACACACACACACATACGTGTGTGTGTGTGTGTGTGTATTTGAAGAATGATTTTCCTAAATTAAAAATTATTAATTGTATGAAAAATCTTAAAAACAGAATGACACAATTCATTTGGAAGAAAGTTTTGTATTGTGCTAAGTGCTTCTGTTGTTTACAGTTTGGGAAATACATGTTATAGAATAATCTACACAGAGGAAGTTTTTTTTCTAGCAGATGTGTCGACTTTCGACACATGGTTTAGTTTTAAATTTAGAATTTCTATGAAGCATTCTTCATCAGACTTTCATTGTTGATCATTTTCTTTCTGTATTTTGATAAGAGGTAATATTTTGAATTTTCATTCGCACAAATGTCAAATGATGGCTGATGGCTGTGAAATTCCACATAGAAAGTTTCTAAGAAAAATAATCTTTGATTTGTTGCTTATACACCCTTACCTGACGAATTAATTTTGATCCTGTTTGGCTGGTATGATTCTCATTGCAGTCTTGTTATATGATGCATTAAGTGAAGCTTTTTGTTTTGCAATTTATGTTTGCATTAACTTTTAATTTCTTTCCATTCCTGAAACTTTTGGTAGTTTTCTTCTCAAGTATTCCCCATGTCCACAACAAAGATCTCTGTTGATTGATACCTGCATTATTTCTGTCTCCAATGTGAATTTCACCTTTGTTAGAAGTCTTCTGAGGTTTGGTGGATGTTGTTGATAATTCACAATTCTTTAATTATTTGCTGAAAATTTGTCTGGCTGAATATAAAATACTAGGTTTCTTTTCTACTCAAGGCACAAGGCCTGAAATTTTTGGGAAGGGGCCTAGTTGATTAGATCAACCCCAGTACACAACTAGTACTCAAGTTATCTACCCCGAAAGGATGAAAGGCAAAGGTGACCTCGGCAGAATTTGAACTCGGAGCATAAAGACAGTCAAAATACTGCTAAGCATTTTGCTCAGAAAATGCTAGTGTATCTAAGATTATGGGTGACTACAAATGGATTATTTGTGTTTCTGTTTTTACTTTCACTATCAGTGTAAGAGTTTCTTTGTAAGACAGATTGGGATTCCTTTAGGCTATTGTTTTTGTATTTTTGTCTCTGAAGAAATATATTTAGTTCTACCAGTTAGCTCTCTTGTCTATTTGTGTCTATAACTGTTGGACAAATACATTTTGCCATATTAATTAGGGTGTTCTTTTTATATGTGATTCATGGTAAGACCTAAAATCTAATTATTGGTGAGTGTCCATGTCCTGAGAGTAGAGATTGGTTATAACTATCACACTTTTCCTAATTATCTGAATGCCCAGTAAAAAGTTCTCTATCATTCATTCATTTCCATAAATTGCTTCATGAATACTATTTATTAATTTAAGAAATCTTGAAAGGTCTTCCTTACTTCAATTCCAAAATATGAAGCAGTCATCTGAGACTCTCCCTTTTAAATAGGAGTGGAAATACTGATTAATTCAAGGAAAGCACATCAAATTTCTGTTCAAGGAATCCTATTACTAGTGTTGTAAATGTTGGTACAACTTTGGGACCCATTACTGCTCCTCATCTTTGCAAGTAATATTAGTTATCAAAGAATTAATTTTCTAGCGATCATAATCGGTTGAGTATAAATTGTTTTAAGAATCTCTCTCTCTCTCTCTCTGTATAAATATGTGTGTATGTGTGTGGATTGGTGCTGGCGTAGCTGTGTACTTAAGAAGTTTGCTTCCCAACTATGTGATTTCACGTTCATCCAAGTGTACTGCACAGTAGGTGTTTCTACTGTAGCCATGGGCTGACCAAAGTTCTGTGAGTGGATTAGGTAGACAGGAACCTGTAGGAAGCAAGTCGTACAAACACACACGCACGCTTGAGATTCAAGGGACCACAACTTTTTAATGTTCTACCACAGAACATCAGAGATCTGCAAGGTGTAAACATGGAAGTCTCGTTACGTATACTTATAAGATAATGAAGGGTGAGAACTTACCCTATATTTTCCGAAGGTGGCGAGATAAACGTTTGTCAACGACCGTTTGGCAGAAATGAAATAACGTTGGTATGAATAACCAAATATATATACAAGAAGTTAGCATAGTACGAGACAGGTAGCCTCGTTCACTTCTTGTTAACGAGCAACGCAGGTAATCTCATACTTCCTGTTAAAAAGGGGAGTGGGGAAGACAGCTGGCGTGAATAGAACCAGAACGAGACGGAGCTTCATACGGGTCGGACCGTTCACCAGCTACCTTGAAACCATTGAGACTGGACATAATCTCCATATATGAACATTTACTTTCCCGTTTGAACACTTTGTTGTTGCGATCAGAAGTTTACCCCTTTTTCTTACATTATTAATTTGTCTGATCGTAACAAATTGGGGGCTCGTCCGGAAAATGAACTCTCGCACACACATTGTAAAACAACTTTACAATTCACCTATGAACTGGTCGATTTG
>NC_068993.1:39269265-39283394 GCF_001194135.2 Octopus bimaculoides | reverse complement strand
AATTCTTCTTGTGAAACCAGTATTTAATCATGGAATTTAAGGTTGAAGAATTTATTGAATTTCCCGGTGTGGAGCAATTGAGGATTTAAAAAAAATCAGAATTGTTGTTATTGGCCAAGCATTACGATTTGGAGGCGGCTAAGGCCTGGTTTTATCCGCGCCAAGCTCCCGCTGTCTTTCCCCCATTTCCCTTTTTAACAGAAAGTACGAAATTACCTGCCTTGCTAGTTAACAAGAAGTGAACGAGGTTACCTGTCTCGTACTATGCTAACTTCCTGTATATATATTTGGTTATTCATACCGACGTTATTTAACTTCTGCCAAACGGTCGTTGACAAACGTTTATCTCGCTACCTTCGGAAAATATAAGGTAAGTTCTCACCCTTCATTATCTTCTAGGTATACGTAACAGTCTTCAAAAAACGTCTAGACTATTCTTCTTTTTTATCTGCAATATCGGATGAACCCACATCACGGCAGGAGGCACAAAGAAGAGCAGCAACGTCCAACTCGCTACTTCATCAGAAGCAATACTTGAAAAATCCCCGGATGCAGTAAAGGTGGTGCACCAGCATTACCTCTTCCTCTGGCTGAAACCCATAAAAGACAAAAAATGAAAAAGATGTATGTTTGTATGTGTGTGTGTATTAGCACAGCCAACTAAAATTGAGTGTTGTTTAGATCGCCTTAACTTACTGTTGACGTCCAGAGTGAGTTACTCTCTCATTTTCACAACAGATGCTAATTAAGGACCGACTATTTCATCCGACGAAATTAAAATCTGCACCGGTGGATGGCATTACTGTATCACGTAGTTTCACTATCCTTTGGATCATCAGCAACAGCCTGCCTCTACCGAGCGCCAGAACGAAAATCAGTCGAACTGATATAGTATAATAATACTTAAGTAGCTAGTGAATCACGAAAAGCCGACGGGCTACTAAATATTAACCATTAGCAACGGCAGCAGTGTTTGTAACGAACAATTATTTGCAAATCCAACTCAAACTAGATGCATTGCTTAGATCATCTTAACCTGCTCTTAACGTCCAGAGACACTATTTCATGTTGACGACACATGCTAATTAAGCACTGCATACATACATACATGCATGCTTGTATGTATGTATATTCTCTTTCTCGCCACCTACTTGGTAGCAAGGTTGTGAAAGAAAGTATCTTTTTTTAATCATCATCCTTTAAATCTTAAGAAGGACTTGCAGACTTTCATTGTCCTTAATACATGATCATTTGTAGCATATGAATTAAGGATTTATATTCTCTTCCAAAGATCCCAAGTTCAACCATACTTTGCTCCAGACGAGATGGTATATATCCAGTTGCTCAAATAACAATAAGTATGAAGCTGAAAGTGTATTTTGGGCACTGGATTTGCAAACTCTTTATCATTGGGCCATAGATGTCCGCTTTCTAAGCACGTATTTATGCATGCATGTATGTAGAAATTTAAAATACGCAATGTGATAATAAATCAAATATATTTTTAGCGTAAGTAAACCAATTATTACCATATTATATGTTTATCAATCATTAGTCTACATTCGTATTTCGTAACGATGTGTTCTTCTTCTTATTATTTTGATGAAAGTAAAGAATTTCCTGCCATGATTCCTGAGCCTGTCTTTTTTAAAAGTCACTATGGTTTGTGTTGATCACGTATTTTGTGGGGCATTTTCTGTATTTTCTTTCTGTTTTAGTAGATCGGATGATTTCGTTGCTGCTACGTCATCTCTGCCTAGAAGGAAACATTGTTAGGAAAGGTATTCCCAAGGAGATGTTAAATTTATTGTAGCTCCTTTGAATTATTCTTTGTCATATTCATCTGTAATACTGTATAACATTTACTTTTAGGTATTCTTGGCAAGAGTGTATAAGCAACAATTTTAATGTTCTAAACTTGTTCAAATTTCCAAACTTTTACTATTTTATTTTTAAGGTAATATCTGAAGATAATTTTATTGTATTTATTGAGAAATATATTACAGTAAGTCATATAGATATTCTGCAAGGCTAGCTTGTAAATTGGAAAATGCGTCGCTTGTAAATTGGCGAATGCGTTGCCTTGAAGAATAGCGAGGGAGATGCACTGAAAGGGTCGCTCTACTTTGTGGTAACCATTCTTGCGAATGGTAATCATTGTTCTGGTGAAAGTCTGTTGAGAGAATATTCAGAGACTAAAGACGTCATATATTTCCATCAAACTTACCTGAGATCAATCTGCTGGTTATCTTTTTGTGATCCTCCACCTCATGGGCAACGAAACCTAGGTTAGATATCGATTTTATCAGATTGCTGCTGGAGAAAGAAATCACTGCAAATTGCATCGCGTGTTGGAGCATCACCTCCAGCATGGCCACAGTCTAATGATTGGAAGAAATGAAACAAAAAAGAGTAATTAAATATCCTTTTGTAATCTTGTATTGTCCCTACTTTCATCTCTTTGAACGCTGAAGCATTTTCCTCCTCTTCATCTTTATCATCATCACCACCGCCGCCGCCGTTGCTGCCACAGTCATTCATACAATGAACAAGAAATTAATCCCTTCAATATGGCCATCGTTAGCTCTGGCTAAGCCAGTGGCTTTGTCTTCTAAGGCCCAACACAATAAAGGAGGCAACAGTTGTAATGAGACGAGAAAAAAAAGAAACATCAGAGAATGGAGTAATAAATAATTGTATTATAATATATCAGTTAATGGCAACTGGTCTGTCCAAGATGATCTCCGTCTAAAGACCCATTAAGCATTTACCACGATCGTGATTGACAACCACATCCGTCATGATGTCATTATAACAAGTGAACCACGGTGCAGTTAGAATCTAAAAGGTGACTGTGCGGAGGTGATTAGAACACTGTTGTCTGGTTAGTAATCAGTGCTAGAGGACGAAACCACCTTTTGTAGACAACAAGTTGATTTATGGACCCAGTACGAAAGGCCAGGTTCGCATTACAATCATTACACAGCATTTGGATGATGTGTTTGTTTTTTTTTATTTTTTTATTTTTAGCTTTTTTTTGTCTTTTAAGTAGCCTTTGTTATGAGATTATGTGTCACATTTTCAGTATTCAGTGTTACTAGCTGTCGGCTGCCATTGTGTATCTCCCCCCCCCTTTTCACTCTCTCTTTCTTTCTTTATATATATACTTATATATTTCAATCTCTACCTCTCTGCTAAATCTAACCTGTTCATTTTACCCACCTCAACGTTTTTAGCATTTTCTTTTATTATCTAATAGTGAGTGACCATTATTCATTGTTACCAGCTTCTTGTTGACATACAGCGGCCCCTGACAGTTCAATTAGGGACTAGTGAACACCTGCCTCCGTCTACATTGACCTTACAGTTCTCTGTCTCGATCTTTTGTCATCATTAGCAAATTGTCAGTCGTTCTTACAAAAGCCTTTTTTTCCAACGAGTTGTCTCGTAGAGCAAACGAATACCGAAACATTTAACATATTTGCATTAACTTAACTAAGTAACCACTTCAGCCTCTATTATCACTCTAACAATTCGACATCAAACACCCCAACATCCCAACTAATATATCCTTATTAGTGTCACAGTAAAAGAGATAGGAGGAAAAAATAAATCTATTGTCCGTTGGGATCTTTTTTGAATTCATTCAAACAACCAGAATGTTTTCAAATTTTTACCGGATTTTCTTCAGACATTCTACACTCATGTAGTTTTCCTTGCTGATGAAGAAAATCACATTGGTTTCCCCCACCCTACTCCACCCCCCAGAAATTATTCATAAAAAATTTATAAATCTATTGTTCGTCTGCATCTTTTTGGAACTCATTCAAACTACTAGAATGATTTCAAATTTTCACCGAGTTTTTTCAGTTTCTATACTGATGTGATTCGTGCTTCCTGATGAGGAAAATCACATTCATTTTTTTTTTTTTAGAAATTATTTATGAAAAAATTGTAAGGCTTTAAATTTATGCAATTTTAATCAATTGGAAGCTTTCAATACTGACATGCCGGAAGTTGAAGTTACCTATTTCCATGGGAACAGCACACAATTTGAAAAAAAATCTTATGGAAATTTTAAAAACATCTTTGTGTTTTGAAAAAATCTATAAAGATTCGTTCGGGATTTATTATCTACAAAGATCTATTCATTTCACTTTGAGAGTTAAGCTAATTTTCAGTGTAATTAAATAATTGTAATTAGTGTCACAGAATGGAGTATGAGTAATGCCAAAACATTTTATCGTAGTATATTACTGGTATTTTGTTGATTGCCCTTGGAGAGAGGAAAGTCAGCATCCATTTGGATGTAATTTAAATGAGAGTATTTCGTAGATAGCCATGAAGATACACAGCAACATAGTATAACATTCGATATGTACTTCATTTTTCTGGAAGACAGAGGTGTTAATAGAAGAAAGAATTGACTGCTATTTCAGCGAGCTCGACAAGCCATTGGCTTGTTGTTATAGCAGTAGTAGTAGTCACAACAATAGTAATAGTGGTAGTAGAAACAGAAGCAGCAGTGACAATAGTTGAGCAGCAGCAGCAGTTGTAGTGGATTTTGTTGTAGTTATACAAAAAACAAGAAAGCAACAAATATGAAAGATAGTAACACAAAATAAATGGTCATTTCATATTAAACATGTCGTCATGATTACCAGAATCATTTTGGGGTAGTTCTTGGACTTATGATTCTTGGAATGAATTCATTAAATCCTAGCTACAAGCTTCCTGTTGAAAAATGTTTAAACTTGCACCAATTTCCTGTTCCACATTAAACAGTTTTGATTTAACTGCTGCCACAAAGGAAGTGGATCTTCTTACTCGGTTTTCAAAGAAAAATGTTATCAGCCAAAGAATTCTTGCTCATATTCTTCTTAACATGTTATAAATGCCAAACTATTTATTTTAACTATAATATATATTTATGTATGCATTTATATATACACACATGCACACGCACTCACGAATGCGCATGCACACACACAAATATACATACATATATGAATGTATATGACTATATGTATGTATACACATATACATATATGTATACATGTTAACATATGTCTACAACTTATGGTTACATAATTTTATATGCATATATATTTAAATACACACACACACACACACATATATGTATATTTGAATATATTTATATATTTGAATATATATATTTATATATACACATACATACATATATATACACATACATACATATATATACGCACACCCACATATATATATGATATATGCATACACATACATACATGTGTGTGTGTAAACACACACAGGCGCACGCATGCATGCAAATTCACACATATATAGAATGTTATCATGCTCTAAAAAGCAACAGTAAAACAGAAAACAAAGAAAGCCTACACCACAAAAATAAGAAAGCATTTATTAATTTGCATAGTTAAATTCATATGATCACTGGTTAAATCAATTCATTCTCAGAAGGCGACGAGCTGGCAGAAACGTTAGCACGCAGGGCGAAATGCTTATCGCTATTTTATATGCCGTTACGTTCTAAGTTCAAATTCCGTCGAGGTCGACTTTGCCTTTCATCCTTTCGGGAATTGCAAAATACAGGTAAGAACATCAGAGAATGTCTCACTGTATTTGCACTGGCATTTGGTACTCCAAATTCAAAGAGTCAACTTCGTCTTTACTGCCAAATTAAGTCGATGTAATCGACTTAATCCCTTTTTCTGTCCTTGTTTGTCCCCTCTATGTTTAGAATAAAGAAATAAGAAGCGTATGCACGCCGGGCGAAATGCTTACTGCTATTTTGTATACCGTTACGTTGAGTTCAAATTTCACCGAGGTCGACTTTGACTTTCATCCTTTCGGGGTCGATTAAATAAGTACCAGTTACACACTGCGATCGACTTAATTCATTTGTTTGTCCTCTCTGTTTAGCCCCCTGTGGACAATAAAAAAAATAAATGAATTCATTCTCAGTTCGGGGCAGAGTTAAGAAAAGATAAATTAGCATTCATTTTCATATTTTGTGAATAATGAATTATTAAATATTTCTTGAAGACCTTGAAACTTGCTGTAATATTTGAAACGAAACCACAAAGAAATATTTATGTACTCAGTTTTTGTTTGTTTCAGTTATTTGACTGCGGCCACGCTGGGGCACCGCGTTGAAGGTTTTTAATCCGACAAATCGAACCTAAGACTTTGTTTTTGAAGCCCAGTACTTATACTGTCACTTATTTTTGTCGAACCACTAAAATACGGTGACATAAACACATCACTACCAGTTGCCAAGCGATGGTGAGGGACAAATACACACGACGGGTTTTTTTAGTTTCCGTCTACCAAATCCACTCGCAAGACTCCGGTCGACCCAAAGCTATAATAAAAGACACTTGCCCAAGGTATCACACAGTGGGACTGAACCCAGAACCATGTGGTTGAGGAGCAAGCTTCTTACCATACAGTCACGCCTGCGCCTTTTTGTACTTAGTACATAATTCTTTATATTTTCTGATTTTTGTTGATTTAACGAAAAGATCAGCATCAAGGATTTTGTATTGAAACTGCTTCGAGTTTCACCGAAGCAATTAAAGCTGTAGATAAGAACATGGAAACCCCTTTGGATTCAAACTGTCGAAGGCTGCTCGTGGGACTCGAATCCACATTTTCTGTAAAGATCTACCATTGTACCAAAGCATTCCATCGAATTCCACAATCCGTGTTAGAAGCTTTGTTCTTATCGGCAAGAATTGTATGTTGCTTACATAAAAATTTAGAAACTTCGAGAGAACGTGAAATAATTCGTATCTGGAACGATGAATCTCGATGTAGTTAAATCTAAAAAATAGAATGTAAATATTAGGTAAAAAAAAATCTTTTGGGTAGAAAAGAACTGCTTTGGTCCAATGGTAGAACGTCTGTTACGTTTACGGAAAATGTGGGTTCTAATCCCATGGGTAACCTCCAACTTTTTCTCTCTAAATGATTTTAACTCAATATTTACTTGCTATCATTTAGCTTTATCTACTTCGAGCTTCACTGTTACAACAAACGAATTATTTCATGTTCACTCGAAGTTTCTAAATTATGACGCCAACAAAATAAATTACATCTTATGATAAATATAAGTTAGCGTTTTTGGATAAAGATTTAAAGGGTTTGAAGTGTTATCGTATAAATGTTAATCAATAGTGTAACTATGCATCGTAAACAGGCAATGAGAGAATCAGTTAACGAATTTAGTTGGAAGAGTTGTTGCCTTCAACCATACAACAGTTTGCTATAGTGTCATGTTGTTTTTGATTGAGAATTATACTAAAGGTACACGTGTTTATGGAATGTTCAGCGGTTTAGCTGCAACAAATGGTGGAAGCGCATGGATTAGTGTTTAGGGTGTTGGACTCATGATCGTTAGATTGTAGTTTCGATTCCTGGACCGGGCGACGCGTTGTGCTCTTCAGCAAAACACTTCGGTTTCACATGACTCCAGTCCACTCAGCTGGCAAAAATAAGTAAACCTGTGATGGACCAGCTCCTATCCAGGTGGGGAATTTATATGCTATGGAAAACCTGGGGAACTGGCCCTTATGAGTCGATATGACTCGGAGGCATGTGGCTTAGTGGTTAGGTTGTTGAACTCATGATCGCAAGATTGCGGTTTCGTTTCCTAGATCGGGTGACGCGTTGTGTTCTTGAGAAAAACACTTCATTTCACGTGGCTCCAATCCACTCAGCTGGCAAAAATTACGGAACGGTGTCCCGTCCAGGAGAGGTGGGTATATATATGTATATATATATATATATATATGTATATATATATATATATATATATATATATATATATATATATATATATGTATATATATATATATAAGCCACAGGATTCGGGAAACCGGCCCTTACGAGTTTATATGACACGGGAAGTATCTGCGGTAAATCATTTCTTCAAACAACGGAATCCTCATTGTCCAAACCGACGGAGAACCATTGAAGTACACACGAGAATTTATTTCAGAATTAAAGAGCTGAACCAAAGGAAATAAAACAAAGTGGGGTTAAAAGGGAAAGGAACGACAGAGAGTTTTTAACGCCAGAAGAGAATACCCTCGAAGCTGTGTATTTTACATGGAAGAAAGCAATTGCTGGTTCAGTGGTTTGTTTACTGGAAACAAGCTGCTGCGTAATAAATGTTTCAGCGATTTTCTGAAGTAAGTCTTTGTCTTTTGTTTCTCCTTACAAATCTTTCAACCCAGGCAATGAAGTTACAGAACAAAACTTCTTATGATGTCTCTCCATCTATTTCCTCCTCCCTCCCCCCTCTCTCTCTTTCCATTTACCCTTATCTCTTTCTCTCTCCTTCTCTCTCTCTCTCTCTCTCTCTCTCTCTCTCTCTATTTCTCAAACAAACACACAAACGAACACTATTTTTGGTTCTCTTTCTGCAGGTGTCTCTGTGTGTATGTATATGTGTATGTATGTATACATGTACGTATAAAAATGTGTGTATACATAAATATATAATGTACATGTTTATGTATGGCTCTCTCTCTATCTCTCTTTCTACACACACACACACATATACACACGTGTATACATGTTCATATATATACTCACACACACCTACACATTTATGTATGTGTACATGTTATGTAGTTATGTGTGGATGGCTGTGTGTATGTATGCATGCCTGCATATGTGTGTGTATGTATGTATATATATGTATGCATACGTATGTATGTATGCATGTATGTATAAATTACGTTCACCCGCTAAAACAGGTGCAGTCCAGGTTTGAGTCCGTCAATTTCGTGAGAGACAAGTTTACGATTCACAGAAAGTAAGAGGGACAAAGATTAATTGAGGGATAACAAGAGAATGAGTGAGTGAGTGAGTGAGACGGCGAGGGACGGGTTAAATGAAGTAAAAACAAAAATATTGTCTTCTGTGTATGTGTGTGTGTGTGTGTGTGTGTGTGTGTGTGTTTGAGTATGGATATGTGTTGGCATACATACATATAAATAATTGTGTGAAGACTAGAGTCGATATGAGAGGATGCCTGTAGTACGCGTGTGTGTGTGTGTTCGTAACCTATACTTAGATGTGGTTGAGCTTGTGATATATGCATACATGCGTGTATTTGTGTTGGTGTGTGTGTGTGTGTGTGTGTGTGTGTGTGTGTGTGTGTTGGAATATGCATAAGCAATTTAGCCGTAGTCTACTATTTTTAGTACGTTAATTGACCTGCGTAGTCGCGAACAAGCAACGACAGTCTCTCGGCTCTGCGACGCTTGGCCCCCCACCAAAGACCAATGGCATAACAACTGAAGAGAGAGAGAGAAAGAGCTGCACCAACTAATTCTCAACAGAGTAGACTAGAGCAACATGAAATGAAGTATCTTGCTGAAGGACACAATGCACTGCTCGGTCCAGAAATTGAGCTCACGGCCTTATGATGGTACAATGCCCTAGTATGGATACATGTATCCATACTGTTCTATATTTAAGAGATGAGAAATTATGTACATTATTTACATTTGACAGATATTTGTCCTCATCTTGTTTGTTGCTAACACAACGTTTCGGCTGATATACCCTCCAGCCTTCACCAGGTGTCTTGGGGATATCTCCTTCGGATAAAACCACCAGTAGAAGAGAATATGACCAAAAACTGCGTGTACTCCATCCTATGTAGCTGTGGTAGGTTATACAAAGGCGAAACATTTCGCCCCCTCAAAATAAGGGTAGGCGAACATCGCAAAGCTGTGACACGAGGAGATATTGATAAATCGGCTATAGCTGATCATATATGAAAAAATGGAGACCACCTTCCCCTGTGGGATGAAGTTAAAATAATAGACAGAGAACTCCACTGGAAAATACGAAAACTAAAAGAAGCAGCACATATGCTAGGACACAACAACCTCCTAAGCAGACCGAGTGCAGATATGAACAGCATATGGGGAACCAGTATTAAGGAAGGAGAAGAGAATATTAGATTTATAAGCCCTAAAAATTCACTACATTATTGCCCAAGTGCATATGGCACAGTGGTCAAGAGCGAGGGTTACTAACCCCAAGATTTCGAGTTCGATTCAAGGTCAGTGACCTGAATAATAATAACATCGAAAAATACCTCAGAAATGAGAGCCCAGGTTCAAAATTTCTTTTATTCTTCCCTTTCATGGGACTGCCACATTAAGTTGGCAACATACCATCACTTTGTCTAAAATTTGTTTTTAATATTCTAATATTTCAGGATTAAAAATTCCTCTCTTCAGGTAGAATGAGAAGAGTTCTTGGACCTTTTTTGGTTTGAGTCACTGTCTCCAGTTTTGTTCCAATTCTTTTCAAATTTCGTATATGGATTAAGTTTTGTATACGAATTATGAAAATGAGGATGTAATATTTAAATTTTAGACAGTTCTACATCTGTGTCTGTTATTTAGGGGACACCATGTTATATGTGGTTTATTCCTGACTCACATTGCCCAAAAGGTTTCATTGGAACTTACCATTTTGCTCACAAATGTAATGCTTCAAGCGAATTTTCGAACACATATCTATCTATCTATCTATCTGTCTGCCTACGTCTCTATCTATCTATCTATCTATCTATCTATCTATTTGTCTGTCTGCCTACATCTCTATCTATCTATCTATCTATCTATCTATCTATCTATCTATCTATCTATCTGTCTGTCTGCCTACGTCTCTACCTATCTATCTGTCTGTCTGCCTACGTCTCTACCTATCTATCTGTCTGTCTGCCTACGTCTCTACCTATCTATCTGTCTGTCTGTCTGTCTGCCTATGTATCTATCTGTCTGTCTGCCTGTCTGTCTATCTATCTATCTATCTTACTCTCTCGTCCTCTCTCCCTCTCCCTATCTCTCTGTTATGATCGTTATCATCCCTGTTTAACATCCACTTTTCTATGCTTGCGTGGATTTGACGGAATTTATTGAGGAAAACCTTCTACAGGTGGATGCACTTTCTCTCACCAACACTCACCTGTTTCCATTTAAGGTAATATTTTCCAACGTTTTTCCATGTCTTTCACTGAAGACTAGAAATGAACGACATCACTTGTACGACAGTCCTTCACGTTTAAAGCTATCATATGACGTCAAGATAGGGGTACATACAAATGCACACATACATGCAAATATGTATATATATGTGTATGTTTATATTATTATTATTATTATTATTATTATTATTATTATTGTTGTTGTTGTTATTATTCAGTGGTCTTATTTTTATCGCGTGCCTTCACTGTACTACCGAGCGCAGCTCTGTGTGCCTTGATTATGTTCTGTGGTTTGTTGTGATGCTCTTATTGTTACTGTATTGAAAGTGTTTTACGTAAGTTGTGTGCGGTGCCTAGTAGTGCTATTTCTGTATGTTATATATACTTATTAGTCCAGGTGTTTTTGTTACGTGTTTGTCTGAATGTTTTTTATCATACCTAATGCGCCCACTATGATAGAAATTGTTTCTGTGTTTAGACTCCACATTCAAGCTACCTCTATTTCTAGATGCTTGTATTTCTTTTAGAGAAACATCGTCATCTGTTGCTATTGATACATCGATTAGAAAGCAATTTTTTTCTTGGTGATCTCTGACGATATCTGGCCTATTGGCCTTAATTTCTCTATCTGTGTGTATTGACATATCCCAGAGTATGGTTGCTTTCTCATTTTCTGTGACCTTTTCTAACGTGTACCTATACCATCTTTTTTCTATTATTCCATAGTGTTGGCATAGCTTCTAGTGTACATAGGTCCTAACTCTGTCGTGTCTGTGAATATATTCCTTCTTAGCCAAAACTGGGCAGCCAGAGACAATATGATTTATTGTTTCTTCTCCATCTCCACATATTCTGCAATTACTTGTTGTATTTCTTTTCATTGCATGTTTTTGGTAATTTCTGGTGGGACGCCTTTGATCTTGTGCCTCAATTAAAAATCCTTCAGTCACTGCGCTTTGAGTCCTGAGCTTCTCTGCTATTGTTGGGATTTTGCTTTGTCTATTTCTTTTCTGTTTAGTTTACTATGAAGGGGCTTTTCTTGTCATCGTTTTATCATGATCCGTTGCTGTTCCAGTTTTAGCTTGGATTTCAGCTTTACAGCTTTTGTTGTTTCTTCTTTTTCTTCATAGTTATTAGGTATTAATGACTTCCTTTTTGTATTTGTCAGCTTCTTTAATGTCTGAAAACAGTTTTTTGTTTTGTTCGTGTTTTGTGGTTATTTGCTTCTGAAGTAGGTATTTCTGTAGTTCTAAGATCAAATGTAAGGACAGGCTAGCGATACCATCAGGGGAGGTTATGAAGCAGATAGAAGAGACGGACTATGAGTACTTGGGGATACTGGAAATGGATGAATTGATGGAGAAAGAAATGACAGGAAAATTTAAGGTGGAGTACTTGCGCATACTGAGACTGATCTTTAAGTTGAAATTAAACGGACAGAATAAGATTGAAGCAATCAACACCTGGGCTGTCTCACTCCTTAGATATGGAGCAGGAGTAACCGCATAGACAGTAGATGAACTAAACAGCTTAGACAGAAAGACAAGGAAGTTGCTGACTAGATATGGGATACTTCACCGAAAAAGTAACACAGACAGACTGTATGTACCATGAAAATGAGGGGGAAGAGGACTGATTGGATGCGAACACAGCATTAGAGCAGAAGAAAACAACATAGCATGGTACGTAAAAAATTACACAGAACCACTATTATTGGAAGTAAGAAGGTCAGGCTTGTGTAGGATGGAAGATTGCGGAGATAAAGCACTGTACAAGCACTTGAGAATGAATGAAACTGAAAATAGGTGTATAAAGAAAAGAATGCATTGACAATTTCATAGGAATGTTGACGATAAGACAGACAGAGAAAAAGATGACTAAAAGCGATTTAAAACCAGAAACGGAGGCTCTAATCTGTGCTGCCCAACAGCAAGCATTAAGAACCAATTACATCAAATACCGAACAGACAACACATCAGAAAGTGGTAAGTGCAAAATTTGTGGACATAATAGTGAAACCGCATGGCATATTACCAGTCAATGTACGCCACTATCTCAGAAAGAATATAAAATACATCATGACAATATAGCAAGGATTGTCCATTGGACACTTTGCAACAAGTATGGACTTGACAGAGCAAAATGTGGTACGAACATAAACCCGAAGGCGTCATCGAAAATAATAATGCAAAGATCATGTGGGATTTTATAATTCAGTGTGACCATGAGATAGATAATAGGAAACCAGACATAGTGTTGAGAAAGAAGGCAAACGATGTTAAATCATAGACATAGCACGCCAAGGTGATAACAAGGTATGCGATAAGGAAGAAAGAAAAGTTGATAGATATGACAGATTAGTTTGGGAGGTTAAGCAGTTGTGGTCGCTGAAAAAGGTGGTAGTAACAATAATTGTCGGAGCCCTGGGAACACTGTGTAAAAATCTTGAGAAGTACATGGAACAAATAGGGGCTGCAATAAGGGTGGAGCACTTTCAGAAAACAACACTGCTTGGAACCGCTTGAATACTCTGGAAGGTGCTCGAAAAATACGATGTGTTCCCTTAGTTCACTGGTAGTGAACAGCTGACACCGTAGTACATCTCCAAGCATTAGTAGCTGTGCAAAGACAATAAAATAGTAATAATAATAATAATAATAATAATAATTACACAGAAACACACACACACATGCACACACACATATATGACGGAGTTTTTGCAGTTAGTATCTTCAATATCCGCTATAGAAAAAAAAACACTTGCCCGCGTGGAATGCAGTGAGATTGAACCCTAAATCATTAGTTAGTAAGGAGACTTCTTAAATATAGAGCCACGCCTGCTCCTCATATATGTATGTATGAGTATGTGAGTAAGTGTGAGTGTGTGTGTGTGAGTATATATAAGTAGATATAGACATATTTACGCACACATACACACACACACACACACACACACACACACACAAATATATATACATGCACGCACACACACATTCACATATGTATATGTATGAGTTTGCTAATGGGAGAAAATTAAAGAAACAACGATGGGATGTTAATGCATCTGGTTCCAATTTATTGATAGATTTGGATAGGTAGCAATTAATAT
>NC_068993.1:39262773-39265972 GCF_001194135.2 Octopus bimaculoides | reverse complement strand
ATATATATATATATATATATATATATATATATATATATATATATATATATATACACACATATATGTATATATATATATACACATATATATGTATATATATATATATTATATATACACATATATATACACACATACATATATAATATATACATATATATAAACACACATACATATATGCATACAGGCATATATGTACACATATATGTGTATATGCATATGTATAAGCATGTGTGTTTGTGTAAACTGAATTCATTATCTCATGACTCGATTTTCAAGCTACCATGGGTGGTATTCGATATTTCAAGCGAGTTGTATCTGCATTTGAGCAAGTTCATTTGTATTGTGTGTGTATGTGCATGTGAGTAATTATATCCAACCACAGGAAAATGCTATCATTTGAGAAAATTTGACAAAATGCCGCAGTTTGTATTCAAACAAGCATTCCAACAACTAACCGTCTGTAATAAAGAACCTAGTCAACAGCAGAAACTATATAGTCTGTACTGTAATATTCTACAATATAATACTCATCCGTGCAGTTCTAAAGTACAATAGCGTCATTAAAGTGAGCGGCTTCACAGAACAAGAAGAAGACGTTAGCAAAGCTCACAAATAGGCCATTAGCCATTACTCACCAGAAAAATGGAAATTGTTTGACTCTGCCTGCTACTAAGCCTAAGTGTTGTGCCAATGTGTCAAACTGATATCACACAGTATTCAACAAGAACAACAAAAATGTTAGATACAGCAGGGCAAGAACGAAACAAAACACTTCATGAAGATATAACTAATCATCAAAGCCATGTATATTAATTGGAAATTGTTTAAAAATGTATTCTGCAATGCAAAAGTCCTGACTGAGAAACAAACAGGCAAAAACAGTATTGGAATAACACGACAGGCATTCAAAACCGAGGACACAGTAAACATATTATTGCTCCCAAATATTTGAAGTAGAAATACAACACCTCTATCGAAACACATTTGGGACTTAATGGCGAATGATATAAATATATCAATTCATTTTGCAAGATTCCTGATGTGAAATCGAGCGTTGAAACAGATATTGTTGTCTTTCCGAATGGTGAATTTTTTTCTTTTTTGACAAATAAACACACGCACTATATATTTTTTCTTCACTTGTTTATTGCTGTTCTTATTTTGTTATTTTAGCTTATGTCCATTGTCCAGAAATCTTTCATCACACATCTGTGACCTCTTCAGCGACGCTTTTCGCTTTCGTGTGTGTTCTTGTTCTACTTACTCCATTCTGTTCTTCTAAGTTGATGCGGCCACAAATGTGTGATGAAAGATTTCCGGACAATGGATATTAGTTAAAATGATAAAATAAGAACAGTAATAAACGAGTGAAGAAAAAATATATATTGTACATGTGTATATATGGGGGCAAAAATAAAGAATGACCATCCCGAAATACAACAAGATATAAATATAAACTGGGTGATAATAAATACGTAAATTTCTCCGTGTCATGCTCCTACTATCGCTAAAAAATAAAAAATAAGTTGTTTGCTCAACAGATGAAGTAATATGCTCTGTTTCAGAGTCTACAACATATTCATTTTAGAAACTGTGTAAATAAACGATGCTGCAGCAGTGGAAGTAATAGTTGAGACACACAAAATCCATTATTACTGGAACAACAAAACATGCTGGACATAAATGGGACCATCTTATATTTACATACGTAATAAGAAAAAAAAATAAGACGCAGATTAACAATAGAAATATTTCTATTGTTAGTTACGTGTAATAGGAAACTGTAAGACTTTCTAACATTCAACTCTTACAGAATTTTAAAATTCTGGAGTGAAAATTTCTATTTATGGCAATAAAGCCGTTGAATATGAGATGTCTGCTAATAAAAGAAAACCATAGTGTGGGCGAAGAATATGAGGCAAAGTTAAATGACGTTCGACTGTTAGGCCTTTTGGAATATTTTGACAAATATTTTCATTTGTGACGAGAAACCTACACTAGCTGTGAAAGGGCAATCATATAGAACAATATATTACGTTGTATTTGTGTGTGGTGGGGTGCGTCTGAGTATGTATGATTTAAATGGTTTAAGACATTGCGGATAGAAATCTTTTTTCAATATTTTACTGGTCAAGCAAAAAAGTGGAAGTTGTACCTAACTTTATATCGCACTGCAGTTAAACAAAGTATGCTGAGCATTTTTTAATGCTATAATATAATGTATTGGGTGCAAGAGCTTTTGAATCAGGAATCGGAAATTATTCAAGAATGTTGCTACCTCCATACTGCGCTAAACTGAATAAACCAAATTACTACATAAAAGCTGTATGAAACATTTATTATGGAAAATATTACAATATAAGAAGATTAACTCTTTCATCACTCTATATTATTATTGTTGATTTTTGCTCAGGTGAATCCTGATAACGTAAATAGATTTCCAACTATATTGATAATGATAACTGGACCACCTGCTTATTGAATTAATCTGTAGATGGATGAATGTCCTAAGGGCAGTTGTAACCTCAAGGCACATTTTAGGCAGCATCAATGTGATATAATGAGAGACACAATCCATTCAGACTTCCACATAGTTTCCATTAACCAGATTTCACCCAAAAGTTTTGGGGTGATCCAAGTCTAAGGTACAAGTCTCTATCATGATGTGTCATTGAACCCAGATCCTTGTGATTGAGAAGTGAACTACCAACCATTCAGCTATACTGCTGAAGGTATTTTAAATGTGGCCATCATTAATACCTTGTTTAAAGCATGTAGGAAGACACTATGTATTGTGCTTTTCCTTCATTAAGACAGGATTGTATAATTTGAGGGAGATTTGGCTGCTATGGTACGTGGTCTGGCTATGTAGAGGTTTCGTTGTTGGCTTGTGTCTATAATTATATTTTGTTGTGGTATTTCAAAAAATTTTTGAAATGATCAAAAGTTTAGACTAAAAATTATTCAGACATTTTTTAATGTCTCCATTGTTGTTGCTGTTGCTGCTGCTGCAAACACACAGATGGGCATTGATTTAACACGTGTAGGATCAAAGGTAGTCCAGTGACAACAACAACTACATCAACAATTTTAATTATGATTACCAGTCAGTCAGACATACATCCAATATGTGTGATATCATGTATTGCTACAGTTCTGGATCATAAAAGAAAAAAAACCCTGGGAGACATGTATATAT
>NC_068993.1:39259034-39262150 GCF_001194135.2 Octopus bimaculoides | reverse complement strand
TATATATATATATATATATATATATATATATACATATATATATACATATATATATGCATGTATGTATATGTGTCTGTATGTATATATGTATATGTTTTTGTATGGGTATATAACTATGTACATATATGTATGTAAAAATATTCCTCTGTGTGTTTATATCCATACATACATACATATATATATATACATGTGTGCATGCATGTGTGTATCTGTGTGTATGTATAAATGTGTGTGTGTGTGTGTGGTTTCTGAAGAATGGGATATTCTTCATGTCTGAAATCCTTTACTAGTTTCACTCACTTCACTAAACAACACAGCATTAGAATAAAATGAATACTCGGTATTATTACAGAGATACAATTGCATACATTCAGCGTTGTACAAAGGGTCTTGTTATAGAATAGCTTAGGGTACTTGGAAACCAGAAGAAAGATACAAGGAACGATTCTACCAGGTCTCCTTAGTTTAGAAGAATGATTTGCGTACGCTTCTAGATAAGCACCACACAAACAAAACATATGTTTCCGGTTCTTTAAAAAACAGAACCACTGCCTACACCACCACTACCAACAACAACAACAACAACGATAGCAACACCATTACAACCACCACCATCACCACTACCACCAATACCACCACCAACAACGACAACAACAACAACAACACCATTCTCAATATCAACGCCATTACTACCATAACCACCACCACCACCACCATCACCACCACCACCAACGCCAACACCACCACCACCACTGCCACCCTTTTTTATAAAAGAAAAAGGAAAAAAGTATTTTGAATTCTTTTACTCAATATTTTTGGAGGGATTTTGGCCTGTCTCCCTAACCGATTCTAGGAAGGAAAAGAAAGACTAGCAGAGAATAGAGTTAAGGACAAAGAATGATGAGAACAACTATGTTGTTGTTGTGAATGCTGATGTAGTTTTTGTCATTGTTACAGATGCTATTGTTGTTGTTGGTATTGTTACTACTTCTGTTGTTGTTGTTGTTGTCATCATCTTAGAATGAATGATGCACAGCTTAGTGGTCAGTGTATTCAGTTCATGATTGCAAGATTGTGAGTTCGATTCCTGGCGGTGCTTGTATCTCTTAAGTAAGACACTTTATTTCATGTTGCTCCAGTTCACTCAGCTGGCAAAAACAGGTTGTATCTGTAATACAAAGGGTCAATCATGTCGCATTAAATATGTCATGCTGAATCTCCCTGAGAACTATGTCAATAATAATAATAATCATAACAACATCGAAAAATACCTTAGGAATGAGAACCCAAGTTCGAAATTTCCCCAAGACACCTGATGAAGGCTGGAGGGTATATCAGCCAAAATGTTGTGTTAACAACAAACAAGATGAGGACAAATATCCGTCAAATGTAAATAATGTATATAATTTTTTATCTCTTAAATATAGAACTGTATTGACTATGTCAAAGATATGCATGTCTGTGGAGTGCTCAGTCACTTGCATTTTAATTTCATGAGAAGGTGATTAAGTGGATCGAATCAACTGGAACCCACGTTGTCATAATCAACAAAGTGCACCAACCATGTTGTCTTATCTTTTAGTTTAAAGAGAAAGTAATCATGTGATACTTCCTGGGACTTCCAAGGCTGGTGGGGATGAAGAAGGCGTTTATCCTCAAACCAAAGACTAAGCCCAAATTCTTACAACAGAGTGGATTCTTCTGTAGCAATGTTGAAATTAATGATTGATGATGTCCACAATCCAAGTAGGCCATGGTGAGATTCGAACTCAGAACTAATAATAAAGCAAGACATTCAGTACTGTTCTTACAGTTTTGTCAAACCACTATCTTGGAGTGGTATAAGTGCAATCTTAACAGAGCAGGGGTGAAGTCAAGTAAAAGGACTACAAGCGTATTACTGGTACTACTTTATTGAGGCTTCCAGAATAAACATTAACACCAGTCCTGGAAGAATTCAAATTCATTGAAAATAAATATAGATTTGTTGTTGCTGCTGTTGTTGTTGTGTGTAGTTCTGATGTTCCAGTATCTGATTCATGATCTTTGAGTCATGAGAAGAATTCATAGACTGGATAGCACATGGCGTTCTAGAGCAAAGCTCTAAGGCACATCCTTTTATGATACTCCAATATACTCAATTGTTGGCTGAAGGCTGTGAGCTGGCAAAGTGACCAAACAGCTGGGCCTCGTGGTGGCAAAGTAGCTGAGTTCCTTTCAAACAGGTTTCACAGAGGTGAAGTGGCTAAGATTCTTTTGAGTATTGGACTTCATGGAGGCAAAGTGGCTGAGCTCCCACCGAGTGTTGGACCTCAAAGAGGCAATGACCAAGAACTTTGGCATTATGTTGTGCTTGAGAAAACCCATCAATCTGAGCAAAATCACAGTCATGGTGAATACCAGTATCATGCAAATGGCACCCGGGCCAGTGGTATGTAAAAGCACCCATTACATGCTCGGAGTGGTTGGTATTAGGAAGGGCATTCAGCCATAGAAAACCTTGCCAAATAAGACTGGATCCTGGCACAGCCTTCCAACATGCCAGCTCAGTCTAAGTAGGTTAGTATCCATGTTTTATTGTCTCAGATTTCCTCAAATATTAACCAAAAAAGGACAAGATATGGATGTTTACAGTCTTAGTAAGGAGATCTGTGTAAAGGTATATTTAATACCTGTCCAACTACACCAATGAGGTTGTCCATATAACATAAGAAAGCTATAAAAGAAAAAGTATTGGTTGCAAATTTTGGCACAGAGCCAGCAATTTTAGGGGAGGGGTAGTCGGTAACATCAGCATCAGTATTCAACTGATACTTATTTTAGTGACCCCAAAGAAGAGATGAAAGGAAAAGTCAACCACGGTGAAATTTGAACTCAGAATGTGAAGACAGACAAAAGATGTCACTAAGAATTTTGCCTGGCGTGCTAACAATTCTGCCAGCCTGCTGCCTTATGAAAAAGGTAATATTGGTCTCAAATTTTGGTACAAGGCCAGCAATTTTATGGTGGTGGTGGTGGGGGAACATCAACCCCAGTATTCATCTGGTACTTATTTCATCGACCCTGAAGGGATGAAAGAAAAAGTTGACCTCAACAGAATTTGAACACAGAACATG
>NC_068993.1:39249193-39256496 GCF_001194135.2 Octopus bimaculoides | reverse complement strand
TATATATATATATATATATATGTGCTCAGGCACGTGCGTATGTGTGTGTGTGTGTGTACCCCACCATGGCTTCGCAACCTGTGTTGGTATGTTTGCTTTCCCATAACTTAGTGGCTCAGCAAAAGGGGCCAACAAAATAAGCACCTGGGTTTACAAAAAGTACTGTCATCAATTCATCCAACTAAGATCCTGCAAGGCAGTGCCCCAGCTTGGCTACACTCTAGTGACTGGAACAAATAAAAGATAGCCATCGCTATGCAATTAGTAAAGAATTTCAAGATGAAGTCTTGCCTATCTGCATTAAAAAATATATATAAAGGGTCGTTTGATGCTCTCATCAGCTTGTTTACTGTTGTAAACAAGATATTGCAGCAATGTTATGTAGCCAAAAACAAATTCTATGCTGACTGAGTTATCTGAAACAGCACCCAAAATTGAATTAAACTACTGCAAAAGGCCAATCTCATTCAATTCATGACAATATTACATTAAATTAAATAACAAAAACATAAATCGTAACTGAACCAAATTCGATGACCGGCACCCGTGCCAGTGGAGCGCTAACAGCACCATCCGAGCAGGATCACTGCCAGAGCAGTGGTCTGGCTTCCATGCCAGTGGCACGTAAAAAGCACCATTTGATTGTGATCATTACCAGTGTTGCCTTACTGGCACTTGTGCCGGTGGCATATGAACAAAACATTCAAGTGAGGTCGTTGCCAGCGCCACTGGTCTGACTTCTGTGCAGGTGGCATGTAAAAACACCATTTGAGCATGGCTGTTGCCAGTACCACATGACTGGCCCTCATGCCGGTGGCACGTAAAAGCACCCACTACACTCTCGGAGTGGTTGGCATAAGGAAGGGCATCCAGCTGTAGAAACTCTGCCAGATCAGATTGGACCCTGGTGCAGCCATCTGGTTTGCCAGTGCTCAGTCAACTCGTCCAACTTATGCTAGCATGGAAAGCGGACGTTAAACGATGATGATGATGATGATGATGATAATTAATGCCTATTGTAAAGGCAATGACATGTGAACAAGACCTTTGGCGATATGCTGTGTTTGAGAAGCCTTGTCAAGCCAAGTGAACTCATAGTCATGGCTGATGCCGGTGTCATGTACCTGGCACCCATGCTAGTAGAACATAAAAGTATCCAGTTGGTGGCAAATAAAAAACATCCGTTACGCTCTTGGAGTAGTTGGTGACAGGAAGAGCATCCAATCATAGAGATCATGCTAAATCAGACTGGAGCCTGGTGCAGCTCTCCAGCTTACCAGTTCCAGTCAAACCTTCTAACCCATGGCAGCATGGAAAGTGGATTTTAAATGATGATGGTGATGATTCTCTACAAGGTGTAACCAACATTCTGGATAGAATGAAAACGGTACCATATTTAGTGGCATACCAATCAACATGGTATACAATGTATGCATGTAGTGTAAACATTCAAACATTATCATTTTCTTTTCAAATCCTGTAGCATTTCACACAGAATTTTCAGTCCTCCAAAGTTATCTTGATGTCCAAGTCAACGGACCTTTTTTGGCTGTAAGTTTTGGTTGAACCATTCTAAGTCGGATCTTGGAAAATACAGTATGTTCAGTAGAAAAGGTGTAAGAGCACCTAGGATCTGAATGTGTGTAAAATGACTGATATGTAACTTGAAACTCAATAACAAAAAATAATTTTAATAATTAAATTGAAGTTCACTGAAATTAAAATCAATAGTTTATGTAATTTCCTAGCAGACATTTACAGCCTGCTTTTGTCATCTGTTCAAATCCGCTTAACTAATATTCAGGAGTCATGCTTGATGGTACCACAACTCAAAATTTGTAATAGCAGAAAATATTTTCCTTTATAAAGTCATGTAATATAAACAAATATAAACATACTAAAATACATATTACATACACAGATACCCATACATACATGTCTGTAACATGTATACATATATATGCATGTATATATATATATATATTCTTTGTCTGCTTTCTTTCCTTATATTAAAATTAAAATGTGCCTGAACTGCTCCACCTAAAGAGCATTGGGTGGAGTTAAATAAGTACTTGCCATCGTTTCAGTTCAAGGATTCTAGAATACATTAGTTTTAATGCAACCATCATAATATTGCACCATGCATATATATGCATATGTATATACATCTGTGTGCGGTGTGAGTGTATGTGTGTGTGTGTGTGTATACATACATACATACATATGTGCACATATGCATTTATACTCACACATCCACACATAGACACAAACACTCACATGTTCATTCAGACGGTGGCACTTACAAGACTAGTTCTGTTACTTTTGAGTTTCAAGGTCACCAAAACACACTTTGGTAATTTCAAAATTGTAAAGAATATAATTATATTGCTCTGTCCAAGTTATGGGGATGTAAACACACCAACATCAGCTGTCTAATGATGGTGGTGGGACAAACACAGACACACAAACATGTACGTATACATATATATATACATATATATATATATATATATATATATATATATGACAGGCTACTTTCAGTTTCTGTCAACCAAATCCACTTACAAGGCTTTGGTCAGCTCGAAGCTATAGTAGAAGAGACTTGCCCAAGGTACCATGCAGTGGAACTGAACCCAGAACCATGTGGTTGAGAAGCAACCAGAATACCTGGAAATATTTTGATCATAGGTTTGTTCAGTAAATGTTTATCTGGGAGTAAACAATAAAAACCAACAATTCATATGTGCACCTGGTTTTAAGGAGAAATTATCTTAATGGTCACTTGAATAGCTAGAAATAACAGCCAATTTTTCTTCAAATCATACCTTATCATCTAAATGTAGTCTTAGATGTATTATCTTACAAAAAAAAAAATAGTTAATCATGATTTTGATCGTAGGTCTGCTCGATCAGGCTGTTCTAGAGTTAATCAACAACAACTACAAGAGTTGCTGCCGCAGCAGCAAAGAATAATAAACAGCAATAGCATATTGAAGAATGCGCTCCACCTGGCTGACTTTATTCTGGTCACACTAGATGAATCCAAAAGTTTTAGTTGTGATCTAACCACCCATTAAGAATTATGGGAAGTTTTGCAGTTAAGATCAGTAGAATTAGTCCAAGAAGAACATGCATTAGGCTAGTTAAAGATATATCTAAAAGAAGGTAGAATTTTTCGAAGGAAATGACCAAGGTGAGAGAAACTGCTGCAAGATAAAACCATTTTTAATATGGAGGCAAAAACACAGAACTATAAAAATATGAATATAGCTGTAGTTTAGTGAGTGAAATTCTTTGCTGTCCTGTGAAGCATTATTAATAGCAATATGAAGATGGTCGCATTGAAATATGTTCCTGATAAAACGGGTAGGCTGTTAATGAGGTTTGTTATGAGCTCAATACGGGCAAACAAAAGCAAAGAAATGCCAAAAGTATAAATAAGAAAATGAGATTGCCGAAGAGTCAAAGAATGGCAGTTAAACCAAAAATATCTGAAAGAAGAATAATTCCTTGTATTGTTCTTTTGTGTGAAGTCTACTTTCAGAAAAGTAATTATCTGATATGGCTGGCGACACAATTTCTCTATAAAAATTTTGGCATTTTTAAGAATATGTCTAGCATTAAAGCATTCATCTCTGCCTAATTCTGCCTCATGGCAGATATATAAATAATGAAAGGAATAAACACCAATCTATTCTAAAAGAAGGAAGCTATGAAGACCAATTTCATTTGAGTTATTTCTTCATTCTAAAATCATTTCAATAATAGATATTGTTTATTTGTATTTTATATATAGACCGGTCATTCATTTCCGAATATTTTCAGTCCTTGCTATGATGGAATCTTAATGACACCATAATTACTGAGTGGACATTATTCTCAAACGTTTTAATCAGTTATAACAAAGAATTTTATCATGGTTATTGTAAACAAAATAAAACAACATTAAGTGTTATGACTTTTCTTAAAGCTCTCCTTTCACTTAAACACTCTGTGTATTAAAACAGAGATGAATTTAATGAAAATATTGATTTTGTCTCTTTAGCAGTCAGTTTCTCTTAATTTCGGCTAATCAACTTTTGACATTAGCACCTTACAACAAACAACAGCAATAATAATACGGGTTTCAAATTTTGGCACAAGGCCAGCAAATTCAAGGGAGGGAGTATGTTGATTAAACTGACCCCAACATTCAAATGATACTTATTTCATTGACCTCAAATGGATGAAAAGGAAGTCAACCCCAGTGGAATTCTAACTTAGAATTTAAAGACAGATGAAATTCTTATATCTTTATTGCCCACAAGGGGCTAAACATAGAGGGGACAAACAAGGACAGACAAAGGGATTAAGTCGATTACATCCACCCCAGTGCGTAACTGGTACTTAATTTATCGACCCGAAAATATGATGAAAGGCAAAGTCGACCTCGGCAGACCTTGAACTCAGAACGTAAAGGCAGACGAAATATCGCTAAGCATTTCGTCCGGAGTGCTAACGTTTTTGCCAGCTCACCGCCTTTGAAATTCTGCTGAGCAATTTACCTGACATGCAACCAATTCTGCCAGCTTGCTGCCTTAAAAACAACAATAATATTGGTTTAAAATTTTGGCACAAGGCTAACTGTTTGGAGAAGGGGCTAAGTTGATTAAATCAACCCCAGTGTTCAACTGGTACTTATTTTATCGACCTTAAAAGGATGAAAGGCAAAGTCAAACTCAGCAGCCTTTTGTCTGGTGTATTAACAACTCTGCCTCCTCAGTAATTCTTTCTGCTATAGGCACTTGACCTGAAATTTTGGAAAGAGCAGCTTATTGATTCCATCAACCCCAGTGCCTGACTGGTACTTATTTTACCCTAAAAGGATGAAAGACAAAATTGACCATGGTAGAATTTGAACTCAAAACATAACACCAGAAGAAATGCTGGTAAGCATTTTGTCCAGCACACTATTGATTCTGTAAGCTCACCAAGAATAATAATCCTTTCTAGTGTAGGCACATGGCCTGAAAGTTTAAGGGAGGGGGCTGGTCGATTACATCAACCTCAGTACTTGACTGGTGCTTAAATTATTGACCCTGAAAGGATGAAAGGCAAAGTCAACCTCAGTAGAATTTGAACTCAGAATGTAAAGACGGATAAAATGTTACTAAGCATTTTGTCTGGTATACTCTTTTACTTGTTTCAGCCATTTGACTGAGGCCATGCTGGAGCGCCACCTTTAGTTGAGCAAATCGACCCCAGGAGTTATTCTTTGTAAGCCTAGTACTTATTCTATCGGTCTTTTTTGCCAAACCGCGAAGTTACGGGGACGTAAACACACCAGCATCAAAAAGATGTGGCATCTCAAGACAGTTACAATACCAGTGATTGTAGGAGCACTTGGAATGATCGAAAAAAAAAAAAAAGGAACTCAAAATTATTTAAAATGATCCCTGGCTTACCACCCATGTGGGAAGTGCAAAAGACTGTCTTAACTAGTACGTGACACATATTGAGAAGAGCATTGTCGCTGTGAATTTTCTTCCCCCCACCACTTATTTTATTTGTTTACATTTATGCTTTTTCTTTTTTCTCTCTGTCTTCTTCTTTTTCTTTGTCACATGACTTTGTAAGTGAACAATCTGATATGTTTATTTTAATGGCCCACCAATGTATGCAGTACGTTTCTCTGCCCTAGGTGTCAGGAAGACACTGGGCAAGAAATGGAAACAAAATTGAAAGAAGATGCTAATGAAAATAATAATAATAATCATAATGATGATGATGATGATGATGATGATGATAATAATAATAATAATCCTTTCTACTTTAGGCACAAGTCCTGAAATGCATAAGAAGGGTGCTAGTTAATTATGTCAAACCAAGAGCTTAACTGGTACTTCTCGACCCTAAAAGGATATAAGGCAAAGTGGAATTTGAACTCAGAACATAAAGAGCTGGAAGAAATGTCTGTCCATCAATCCAATCTTTCTGCCTACATACTTAATATGTTAGTTAATCAGAACAGTGAGGGGAAGTGTCCTGAACCTTTTGCATGACCTCTGGTAACTACAGCCCAGAAGTCTGGAGACCGAAGTACCCAGTGGTACTGTTGAAAAAGCGTACAGATTAGCTCTCTAACACAACAACAGATACATTTCTTTTCCTTTCTTTTCCATCTAATTGATTAATCACACAATCAATTAAGTAAACTTGAACATTTTCAAGAAAATATGAATTATTTTCGCTCTGTCAGAGGAGAAAAATAGCCACTTAGACACATTCCAGGGAATTTGTGTCTGGTTGAGGGAAAAGAGTTGATCCCTAGACAATACCAACAATCCATCACACCTCCATCATCAGCTGCCACATGGATATCATTATGGTTTCGACACCTGGGCAGTACCATTCAATTTGGCGGTGTCAACAGCACTAAAATAAGTGTTGTTTGGGAACAAGCATAGCTTAGATATCACCACATTCATTCAATCTTAATTCTGGGAAGGATTAAACACTAACATTATTAATTAAACTACAACAAAGAAACCACATTATCCTATGGACAAAAACAGTATCGGTAAATTAATAATTCTATAAGTAAATATATATATACATATATATAAAATATGCATGTTTGTATGTACCTATGTGTGTATATCACAATATTACCTTTCCACCAGTTCATACAACTTCCTACCCATCTATGAACAATTACAAAAAAAAGTAAGAAAAGAAAAGAAAGAAAAAATACCCATTTCTATTATTCTTTACTGACATTTTTATTATTCTTTACTCGTCATTGTTCTTGTGCCTGTTCTTGCTTGGTCTGTGCTTACAAACTGATGCTTTATGCATTAAACTATAACTAAATTTAAAATAGGGTCTGTTTGTTAAATAGACCATTTATCGCTCGTTCTGTTATTTTTTTATACATAATAGTAGGGCAAATAAAATTTGAAATATCATCTTGAGGGCGTGTATGTATATGTGTGTGTGTGTATGTGTGTGTATGTATATATATATATATATATACACACACACACACACATACACACACACATATATATATATATATATATACATACACATATATATATATAGGTATATTTATATGTACATTGAATATGTGTATGTAGGCATGTGCATTTGTCTACCTTTCTTATGTAAATAACTATGTATGTATATGTATGGGTATATATATATGTATATGTATGGGTATATATATATGTATATGTATGGGTATATATATATATATTCACATATATATATATATATGCATAAGTATATATATATATATATATATATGTATATATATATATAT
>NC_068993.1:39248552-39249183 GCF_001194135.2 Octopus bimaculoides | reverse complement strand
TATATATATATATATATATATATATATATATATATATGCATAAGTATATATGTATATATATATATACACATATATATATATATGCATAAGTATATATGTATATATATATATACACATATATATATTTTTGCATAAGTATATATGTATATATATATATATACACATATATATATATATATGCATAAGTATATATGTATATATATATATATATGTATATATATATATACACATATATATGTATATATGCATAAGTATATATGTATATATATATATATATATATATATATAATACCTTTACATTCAATGTGCATAGTGACACAATTTTGAGTCACTATTTACCTACTTAAGAGAAGAATAGATGCAAGACAAAAAAAACCTTGTTGAAGACAATACACACACGAATGCACACGCACCCACGTACACACACACGTACACCTTCATGATGGGCAGTGAACGGGAAGAAAGAGTTCTCAACACTACATTGGTAGATAAATTACTTCTCTTATATGATCTGAATAGTCAAATACCATAGTCTTTATGCATATATCTATATCTATCAAACAATCTAATTCTCATTGTATATACAATACATGCGCACACACATGTATGTATGTATGTATGTATGTATGTG
>NC_068993.1:39247225-39247973 GCF_001194135.2 Octopus bimaculoides | reverse complement strand
TATATACAATACATGCGCACACACATGTATGTATGTATGTATGTATGTATGTGTGTGTATATAATGAGAGTGAGCTAGTTTGATAAATGTATATATATGCACGAAACCTATGGCATCTGACTACTTAATTCTATCAAGAGAATTAATTAATTCATTAACCAATGCTGTGTTGAGGACTCATTATTCCAAGTTTTCATCCATGAACATACGTGTGTGCAAGGGTACTGTCTTCAATATGTGTGCATGTGTGTGTATGTATATGTGTGTATCGTCAGTGGTGGTGGCTTTATCTTGTGTCCGAGAATTTAGTTTCTTCTTCACTGGATGCTCTCTTTATGGTGATGGCACTGAATGACTCTATAGACCAATTCTAGTATAAAAAAAGACTCGATGACATAGACTGCATGGTAGTGCTACTGGGGAGCAAAGTTGACTTTATTGAGCCTTTCTCTCCTACCATTTGATTTCTTCCTTTTCTCTTCTGGTGCTTTCGAAGTTTTGTTACTAATGGTAATGGAACACCGCCACGATATGTGGTAAGATTACTTATATTTCTTGCATATCGTGTATCTTGATAATTTTCGTGTCTTCTTTCATGTTTTAGACTAGCGTTCGAACCCTTTAGAAAAATTTAACTTTTATAACTTAGCGAAAAATACCTTGCTAAGCCTAATTGCAATATACCCTCTAAAGTAAAAGTAAATATACCTTATTACCAAGTACGTATATATATATATATATATATATA
>NC_068993.1:39244086-39246905 GCF_001194135.2 Octopus bimaculoides | reverse complement strand
GTGGGGGTGAGGGCGATTTGTTCGACTAAAGGCAGTGCTTCAGCATGGCCGCAGTCAAATGACTGAAACAAATAAAAGAATATATATATATATATATATATATATATAAACTCACAAATGCCCCCATACACACACACAGAGATAGGTTTAACTATACATACCTGCATATATATAGAGAGAAAATTGATGCATGTAGATCAAAATGTATACCCACGGTAATTAAGGGCTTAATTAAAATCAGATTTGTTGAACATCAACACTTTATAACATGATAATAAATCTAGGTGTGACTGACTAGCATATATATATATATATACATAATCATCAAAAACGATTTAATAGAGTAATAAATTTAGAAGAAAAATAGAAAATCTGAAGTTCTACTAAAAGTTCGTAATTTAATTACGCTCAGTAGAGCAACAGCTGTCGGGGATTTCTCTCAAAGAGAGAAAGAAAGAAAGAAAGAAATAATTAATCTATTGAATATGGTAACTTAGAAGGCTGGAGGGTATATCGGCCGAAACGTTGTGTTAACAACAAACAAGATGAGGACAAATATCCGTCAAATGTAAATAATGCAAATAATGTAAATAATGTATATGATTCCCCATCTCTTAAATATAGAGCTGTATTAGATACACTAATGTCTGAAAGAAAGATGAGAAAATTATGACTTGTGTATCTCATTCAGGACTTACCTGGGGTTAAACACCAACAACTTAATCGTAGATAAATCCGATTAAGCGTGAATGTTCTGTTAGATCAAACTTTACTTACCATGAGAGAAACTTTCATATTAGCTTTTGGTGGAAAATGTGCGCTTGTATATAAATCCCTGCCATCTCCAGCGCCGAGACCACCAGATCACATGATTTCGACCTTTCTTGGCCTCGTCAATGATGGACACTCGACTACTAGAGATAACAGCGACTCGTCTCTCCTCATCAATCGCGAGACAAAGGAAGGTCGAAATCATGTGATCTTGGCGCTGGAGATGACAGGGATTTATCTCCCCATCAGGGACATAAAGAAGCATGCATTTGGCACCAAAAACCCATATGAGAGTTTTTTTTTCATGGTATCTAGTGAAGGCACTTGGATCAATGGTTAGAACGTCGGGTTCACAATCATGTGGTAGCGAGTTCGATTCTCGGACCGGGTTATATGTTCTGTTCTTGAGCAAGACACTTTATTTCATGTTACTCCAGTTCACTCAGGTGCAGAAATGAGTTGCGTTGCCACAGGTGCAAAACTGTATTGGCCTTTGCATTTCCCTTGGATAACATCAGTGGTGTGGATAGTGGAAGCTGGTATGCATGGGCGATTACTGGTCTTCCATAAACAACCAAAGTTTGTTAAAACACATCAGCCACATGTAAGTGGAGATAAATATTATCTCTCGGCATTAATGCTGCCTCTGTCACTAATATATTTTTAACAAGTTCATTGGCTAATTACGACACCAGCGCTTGTTGTGGCCTATTTCTCTATATATCGCTGGCGGGGAGATAAGTCGCTGCTATCTCTAACAGTCGAGCATCCATCATTGATGAAACTAAGGAAGGTCGAAATCACGTGATCTGGTTGTCTCATTACTGGATATGACGGGGATTTATCTCCTCACAAGTGATATAAATAGAGGTGCATTTTGCAACAAAAGCCAATATGAGAGGTTCTTTCATGGCATCTAATGCAGTATAGTTTATCCTAACAGAACATCCATTTTTAAGTGGGAATAAATATTGCCTCTCAGTATTAATACTGCCCCTGTCGCTAATATATATTTTACAACTTCATCGTAGTCTATCGATTCAAGGAAGATGGTCCTGCATCTTCATTCTGATCAACATCCTGCACAGATTATTTGTGTTTAACCATCAAATGCTTCTGCTGTACATTATCTCATACCCTCCACCAAAGCGACGTCACCGGTACATACTTCATATATCAGATGTCGAAATGATCGCAGAGCAATATGAAATGGAGTGATTTGCTCGAGATCAAAACGCACCATCCCGTCCCGGAATTGAACTAATGACTACACGATCACGAGTGCAACACCCCTAACCACTAAGCCACCTATTTTCAAAAACAAGAAACACTACAATAACAGCATTACTACCAAGAAGATATACTTATATGATGGATTGTTGTCTGTGGTAAAAGAAATATTTAATAATTAGTAGGAATGGTGGAAATTTAACGAAATAAAACCAGATTCAGAAAATAATTCCGAAACTTACAGATATTTTGATTGACAGTTTTCTGACAAACAATTTGCTAAATTACAGGTTAGTCAGCCATTGTTAATTAACAACAACAATAGCAGCAATAACAACAGCTACAACAAAAGCAATAACAACAGCTACAACAAAAGCAATAACAACAGCTACAACAAAAGCAATAACAACAGCGAAGACAAAAGCAATAACAACAGCGAAGACAAAATAATATACACACATATGTATACACATATACATCCATTCATATAGTTTAACCAGGCATGTCAAAAAAAAAATGGTACGTATGTGTGTGTGTGTGTGTGTGTATGTGTGTAACAATCTGTTTTGAGATTGCTCTGTTCCAGTAAGTTAAGCATGGCTTGTAATGATATACACAGTGAAGAAACAAAGTGAGGGCTGTTCCAGGGTGGTGGGCACGCTTCGTGGATGCCAATACCTTCATCCCTCTCACCAGCAACAACAACAACAACAACAACGACGACGGCGGCGGCAGCAACAATGACAGCAACTGTAACAGCAACAACAATAATACAAAACAATGATGTGACTATATTAACAATTGTAGAGGTGAGAGTA
>NC_068993.1:39241196-39243933 GCF_001194135.2 Octopus bimaculoides | reverse complement strand
AAGAAAGAAAAAAAAAAAGATCTTCCAAAAAGGAAAATAATAATAATAATAATAATAATAATAATAATAATAATAACAATGGCTTCAAATTTTGCCACAAGGGCAGCAATTTTGGGGAAAGAGGTGAGTCGATTACATCGACTCCAGTGTACAACTGTTACTTACTTTATCGACCCCACGAAAGGATGAAAGACAAAGTCAACCTCGGCGGAATTTGAACTCAGAACGTAAAAATGGACGAAATGTCGCTAAGCATCTTACCCAGTGTGGTAACGATTCTGCCAATTTGCTGCCTTTTTAAAATAATCTTTTCTACTATAGGTACGAGACTTGAAATTTTGGGGGAGGGGAATAATCGATTACATAGACCCCAGTGTTTCACTGGTACTTAACTTATCGGTCTCATTTCGTCCAGCATGCTAACGATTCTGCCAGCTCAATAATAATGACAATGATGACGACGACGATGACAATGACGATGATGAAGGCGACGATGACGATGATGACGAAGATGATGACGACGTCAGTGACAGGGGCTACATAGCTTACTCAGCTCCAAATTGCTGACAAGAAAAGGTCAGACGTCCTGGAAAGTAAAGAGTATATAATAGAGGTGGGAGAAAGGGAGGGCTAAATATAACAGAAGAAAGAATAGAAAAAAAAAAGAAGGGAAGAGTAAGTTAATAGTATTGGGGCACAGAGGCGAAGGATCTTCGGAGCTTGTGGGCTAGGGAGACATGATGGGTACGAGTAAAGGAATATTAATTTGACGGAAAACAGAAAACAGAGAGGGAAAGAAGGGGAGGGACAGGAAGACTGAGATAGAAAGAGGGTGGGGAGAATGGTTGGAGGTAGGAGCCCTCGTAGACCGAGGTAGGCTCTTCATCTCATGTTCATGCAGGCTTGCACAAGATATTTTTTCTCTTTGTAAAAGAATGCAAGTCTTCTGTTTCCTTGCTAACAATGTCGTCCAAGAAGTCCACTGATTCAGGCCAGTGCAGTTTAGCACAAGTGTCATCTCAGAATAAGCGAACATCTCCTTGTTGTTCATTCTGTGAAATACATTCTTGACGGTACGTTAAAATTGATGCATGTCATCATGTTCCTAAATACTGATTTCAAATTTTGGCACAAGGCCAAAAAGTTAGGATGAGTGGCTAAGTAGATTATATTGACCCCCAGAGTTCAACTGGTACTTATTTTATCAACCACAAAAGTATGAAATGCAATGTCAAGCTCGGTGGAATTTGAACTCAGAACGTAAAAACAGAGGAAATGCTGTTAAGCATTTTGTTCAGCGCGTTAATGATTCTACCAGCTCGCCATCTTAACACATTCTTAAATAATATGAAACTGTTTATTTTTACCTCATTTCATTTATTCATATTTGATGCTTTTACACCCATTAAAAGTGATATCACCAAGGTGTCCCTAAACGTGTATGCACAATGGAACAGCTGATAACTCACTTTTCATTTCTTTTTAGATTTAACCCATTAGAAATAATGAAGGGAGCCCAGTTAAGCTGTGGACGAAAAGAAAAATTATTCTGAAGTGCTACTGGAATTTGTAAACGCAGTTGAAGTGCAAAGACTGTTTAGGAAAGAATTTCAAGCATCACTCGAATTGAAGATAAACTTGAAAGAGATGGAAGTATTTAGAATGTCCACAACAAACGTTCTGGAAGACGGCGAATACAGACAAGCCTCACAAAACAAGAAAGAGTTCGAAAAAGGCATAGAAAATCTGTGCGGCAAGGCGAGTCATGAGATGGGAATTTTAAAATCAAGGATCCATCGCAATTTGAAGCGATGTCATTGGAAAAGATACATTCCAAAAATAGCACATACTCTCAAAAATGATGATCCGGTACGAAGGGCGTAGTTTTGCGAGAGGTACTTGGAAAGATGTGGAGAAAATGCACACTTTCCAACAAAGATTTTTTTGGAGTGATGAGGCAGTGTAGTGTGGTTTATCATCAAAGGATTAATTAAATCATTATTTCTTGATGGAACCGTGACTGGTCTTATTTACTTGAACTTGCTACCACAATCTCTTATGCCAAGCATTCAAGAGGACTATGTGGAATTTTATTTCCAGCAAGAGATAAGTCTTATTTTGATGAGATTTTTGTCAAATAGGTGGACTGGACGAAGCGGTTCAGTTAAATAACCCTCCGCTTTCACCAGACCTCACACACTAGACCTTCTTTAATGGAAATATTTAAAATAAGAAGTTTGCAGTACAAAAGCGCGAACAGTCAATAAATTAAGGGCAGCCTTTGAATGTGAGTATGCACAAATAGCGAACAAGAGGTTTCCTGACGTTTTTGATTTCATTACTTGGCATTATCAGCAGAAACTGTAAAAGAAAGTTTGAAAGTAAGCATTCAAAAAATATTAGGTCATCCCATAAGTTCTGTTCGAATTTTGAATAAACAAAACAAGTGATAAAATGTTATATTTAATTGAAATTTAATCATCAATGTACTTTCCTTGATTATCTATGACTTTCTTCCATCTATTTACAAGCTTTTTAATCTCATCAATGTAAAATTCTTTTAGTTTCAAAGCGAAGAACTTTGAAATGTCAGTTTCGACCTCCTCCTGGCTTGTGAAAGTTATGTCCCCCCCCAAATGATTCTGTAAACTACGAAACAAATGGTAGTCTGAAGAAGCAAGGTCGGGAGAATAAGGCGGATGAGGAATTTTTTCCCAACCAAGCTTTTCGAACTTCT
>NC_068993.1:39239632-39240962 GCF_001194135.2 Octopus bimaculoides | reverse complement strand
TGACAGTAGACTTGAGCATTGATTGTTGCATTAGGTGGTAACAATTCAAAGTTAATTACTCCTTTGCAATCCCACCAGATAGAGAGAAGAACCTTTTTCCCATGAAGTTCCCTTCTCGGTTGTGGTTGAGCTTTTTCCCTTTTATCAAGCCACTGTTTACGACGTTTAACATTTCGATAGAAGTTTCATTTTTCGTCACCAGTCACAAGACTATCCAAAAAGGGTGAAATGAGTTCGCAAGAATGGAGAGAAGAGCAGATGTCAACTTGGGATTTGTGGTTGCTTTCGGACAGTTCTTGAGGCACCCATTTTCCAAGTTTAAGAACCTTTCCACGTTGTTGAAGATGACGATGAACAGTTGTATAAAACAAATCAGCATAATAATTTACAATCAGTAATAATGGCTTCAAATTTTGGCACAAGGCCAGTAATTTTGGGTGAGGGGCTAAGTCAGTAAGGTCGACCCCAGTGCTCAAAATGGTTTTTTATTTCATCAACCCCGAAAGGATGAAAGGCAAGTCAACCCCAGCGGTATTTGAACTCAGAACGTAGAGCTCCCCACCTTCCGTTTTTTTTTTTAACAATGATACATAATAAAGATACTTACTGTTCAGTTCTCTCCTTACAACAAGGCCAAGTGTTGCTACTGTAGCCTCATCAGAGAACTCTCTTACAATCAACACCAAGTTCCTACCTAATCTCATTTAATAAATAGCTTCTGAATAACTTCAACCCATTTCTTCGTCCTCTTCTTCACACTATTCCTCTCATTCATAAATAGCTGTATACACCTCTTTGTATAACACTTCACATCTTATCTTCCATATAAGGCTGCGGCGATTCTGCGATATAAAGAAAACCTGTTATGTAAAAATGACCGAGATTCTGTTAGTCTTTGTTTCAAAATACCTCAACGAAAGAGTAAAAGCCATTCATTAAAATGTTTTGATCTTTCCAGCCTACACACGTTAATACGAGCGGTAAATCTTTTGTTGTCATTTAGTTGACGAACGAAGATACGGACAAACATCATTAGAAACTTGTTTGAGTCAGATCTCGGCTAAATAAACTTTCATAAGAATAGCTTGGGTTTCTGATTGGCTAGATGGAATCGTTTCTTTTCAATGAAAATGTAATATCCATATGGGTGTGTATACATGTGTATGGTTTTGTGTATGTATATGCGTGTGTGTGTGTATGTATGTATGTATATATGCATATGCATCTTCACGCAAAAACAGTATCTGTATAGCTATTTGCTGGTTCTCTCTCTCTCTCTCTCTCTCTCTCTCTCTCTCTCTCTCTATACACACACACACACACACACACA
>NC_068993.1:39238440-39239558 GCF_001194135.2 Octopus bimaculoides | reverse complement strand
ATATATATATATATATATATATATATATATATATAGGCATTTTTTCTATGGCCAAATAACTGAAAAGATGGCGGCATGGGTTTCCGCCCCGACATCCGAAACTCGGAGTTTTATCATGAAAACTCCGAATGCCCCGTCCTTGTTTTCTTTGTATTGTCTATCTGGATGTTTTGCGTTTTTATCCCATTTTTATATGTTATATATATATATATATATATATATATATATACACGCGCGCGCATTTTACGATCTTTTACTTGTTTTGGTCATTAGATTGCCGCCATTTTGGGCGCCACTTAGAATATTTTAGTTCAATAGATCGACCGCAGTGCTTATTTTAATTTCAAGCCTGGTATTTATACTAACGGCTCTTTTGCCGAATCGCTAAGTTACGGGACGTGAAGACACTAACACCATTTGTTAAATGGTGGTGGGAGATAAACACAGACGCCCACAGGTAGAAACATGCCCGTTATATGTGTGTGTGTGTGTGTGTGTGTCTCTGTGTGTGTGTATGTGTGTGTGGAGGCACGCGGCTCACTGGTTAGATCATGAGGTTGGTAGTCCGATTCCCTGATAGACTGCGTGTTGTGTTCTTGAGCAAGACACTTTATTTCACATTGCTCCAAGTCACTCAACTGTAGAAATGAGTTTCAACGTCACAGGTGCCAAGCTGTATCGGCCCCTTTGCCTTTCCCTTGGATAACACTGGTGGCGTGGAGAGAGGAAGCCAGTATTCATGGATGACTGCTGGCCTTCGATAAAAACAACCCTAGATTGTGCGTTCGCCGGTGAGGCGACTTTCCCTCCAGACTTGTACCCCGGAGGGGAACACACACACACACACTATACTTATATAGATACATACAATACATATATATATATATACACATACAATATAGGCTCCTTTCAGTTTCCGTCTACAAATTCCACTCACAAGGCATTATTATTTAAAGATGTGGTTAGTTCCGGCTTCAGTCCCACTGCATGGCACCCTGGGCAAGTGTCTTCTACTATAGCCTCGGGCCGATCAGCGCCTTGTGAGTGGGTTTGGTAGACAAAAACTGAAGGACGGCCATCGTGTACATATATATATATACATATATATATATATATAT
>NC_068993.1:39236075-39238088 GCF_001194135.2 Octopus bimaculoides | reverse complement strand
ATATATATATATATATATATATATATATATATATATATATATATATATATACGTATCGGTAAAAAGCGACAGAGAAAGAGACAGGGAAAGGAAACATAGCAAGGTGGAGTGATGTAAGTGTGAGAGTAAATATACAAAGGTGTGTTATGTGCGCATTGGCAGTTATATATATACAGGTATATATGTATTTATGTTTACCTTGTGTGTGTAAATATACCAACAGTTTTGTGAAAAAGGTAAAGATGGGTGGTTGTATGCAAAATACAGACAACAATGGCAGACAGACATCACGTACAGACTAAACATCTTAATACAGGTATGAGTACTAAGCTCGTAGTAATTATTGATATGTTGCTAATATAAGGTAGGGGTTTGGTCACAGGAGATTTTTTGTTTTGTTTTATACTTATGTTTGTGTTTATGTTTAGGTCATTCATAACACCGCTACTAAAAGACACAGAGAGCACTGACGCAGGCACACACACATATACACCACGCGCATTTATACACATGAACTCACACATATACATATACGCACACATATATACGTGGATAGACAGATACATACATACGTAAACAGATGTAGATATAGATAATGTTATGGATATATTACATCTGTGTGCGTGTTATGTATGCACGCATGTGTGTATGTAAGTGCATGCATCAGCTAGACAGACTGATATATATAAGCGCGTAGGCTCGAAACGTAGAAGACTTTTCCATTTTCCCGAGCGACAAACTAAAACCCTTGCTTGTCGTTTCTACACCGGTCTTCGTCATACAGGCATACGTGCACACAGAAAAATAATGCAACCATGTATAAGCATTCACCATCATAGGCACATATAGCAACTTATATATAAATCTATCCACATACTAACCTTCAAATATGTACATTATTTAGATGTACGAACTGTAAAATACTATCACTAACATCGACGATGTGCATGTACACACATAAGCACACAAATACAATTTTTACTATATATCTCTGAGCAGTATATTGCTGATTATAGCATATAGCTTGTGTGAATGTTACCATCAGATTCATGCTGACTGTTGGCCCTTGGCATTACTGAAGACATGCTGGCCTCATAGCCTCTTTTATGCTGGAGATGTATATATATATATTCTCTGTTTGGCTCAATATTTGTAAAAAGTAACAGAACGAAACATAGTGAAAAATTATAACATTTTCCGGGAGGGTAAGGAGAGTCACTTTGCATCAGTCAGTGTGAGCCATGGTTAAAGCGTGTTAGTTGTGTGTGTGTGTGTGCGCAAGTATGTCATTCCCTTGTCCAAAAATGTCCACGTTGTCAAAACGAATTTCCGCTCATGAGAGCAGCATACGAATTTTTTGAGTTCAGGAAAGCACCCTCATTGTGGGAATTGTTTAGAATGATTCTCCTGAGCGCCAACTAAAAGCTGCAATGCCTACTGCCTACTTCCGTTTGGATATGGTCCAGGCTGTACCAGTAATTTCCTGCTTTCTCTCTTAATCACCATGTGTGTCTGTGTATACTTATTTGTATGTATGTATGTATGCGTGCACGTACTGTACATATGACAGGAAAGAGTCAGATGAGACTAAGAGCTATCGGAGAATATGTGCAGACTTATTTGAGATAAGAATAAGTTAAGAAGGAAAAAAAATTGAACAAGCACTTCAAAGCTATAGCAAGTATGTGTACGTCTACGTTATTCTTGTCAGAAACACTTGAGGCGAATTCACCATTATTAAGCTTCTTTTATTTATATCTAACAGCTTATGACATAAAATTTTCTATCGAAACCTTAAGATTCATTGAAATGGGCTTAAGTTATGGATGACATATCTAATTTCGGATTCTGTAATATAGAATGATTGCTATTATTAATTATATGCAAGAAAATGTTGAAATTATAAAAAAAAACACTTTATGTACTTTATATACGTGTGTGAGTGTGCGTGTATGCATGCATGTATACATGTATGTATATACACACATATATATATATATATATATATATATA
>NC_068993.1:39231418-39235567 GCF_001194135.2 Octopus bimaculoides | reverse complement strand
GAGGTGGGGTGAGGGTGGAGTATGTGGGAGTGGGATGTGTGGGTTCGGGGTGGATGAAGCGGTTTCAATGAAGAGAGGTGGGTAGGAGTAAGAGAGGAGAGGTTGGTAAGAGAGAAGAGACGAAGTAGGTGTAAGATGAAGAAAGGAGAGGAGGAGAGTTGAGCTCATGTGACGCAAAGGAGCGAAGAGAGAAGATTAATACCTGTTCACGGCGAAGGCGGGAATCCGGATGGCCCCTGTTCAAAATCAATCCGAACCCAGACAGGTGTTGTGGTGAATGGCGTAAGACCGAGGTATCATTGCTGAGTCTGATGTTTCAGAAGTGCTCTGCGAATCGGTCAGTCAAGCGGCGTCCCGTTTGACCGATGTACATAGAAGGGCAGAAGGTGCAGTAAATGACGTTGCTAGAAGTGCATGTAAAGAAGTCGGTGATATTATAGGGACAATGATGGGTTCCTGTGAGGATGGTGGTGTTGGCGAGACAGGGGCAAGTGCAGCAACATGGGCGAGAGCAGGGGAATGAGTAAGGTTGGGAGGTGGGGTTAGGAAAGAAACTGTGGACCAGAAGGTTACACAGGTTTTAGGCTCGTTTGAAGGAGGGAAGAGGTAGGTTGGTGAAGATGTATGAAGTGGTGGGGTCGCACTGGAGTCGCCGGAAGGATTGGAGAATGGTGCGTTGGAGAGGCAGGGTGGAGGGGTAGTAGGTGAGAGGAAACGGGAAACGGTGGGGCAGGTACGGGGAGAGAGAGCAGATGCACGGTCCACGGAAGTGCTCTAGCGAGGGCTGTGTGAATAGCGGTGAGGGGATATCCACGAAGGATGAAGCGGTGAGCCATGAATTGAGACTGAGTCTCAAAGTCATGGCTGTCACTGCAGAGCCTGCGCAGTCGGAGGAACTGGGAGTAAGGGATGGAGGGCTTGATGTGGGTAGGGTGGGAGGAGGAGAAGTTAAGATATGAGTGTGAGTCGGTGTGTTTGTAGTGAATGGAGGGAATGAGGCCGGAGTTGTGTATGTTGACCGAAATGTCGAAAAATGCGACGGAAGTGTTGGAAATAGTGTAGAAGAATTCGAGAGTAGGGTGGAGGGATTGTACAAAAGAGAGGATGGAGTCTAGTTGTTTGCGGGAGAGTAAGGTCGCACCGATACAGTCATCAATATAACGACCGTATAGTTCGGGAGTGGGACCAGTGAATCTTGAGAATATTTGGGCCTCAACGTAGCCAACGAACAGGTTCACATAGTTGGGGCCCAATCTCATTCTCATGGCCACAGGCGTGTGTCAGTATATGTGGTGTATATGCTTGGTTAAAAAAGAGACGAGAATATTTGTTAACTATTTTAATAATGATCTGTACATTCTTTCATAACAGCCCAAATGGTTTGCATAAGAAATTTATCTATTATGTTTCTGACGCCAAAAGATATAATAAAAAAGTCAAGGTTTCGTTAAGTGCTTGGTCAACAAGTTTTAATATATGAATCACTGCTCGGATACAATCAAAATTTGTCATGTTTCTGCTATTTTCAGACATATCTTTGTATATTTAAATTTCAAGATTATCAGTCAACAAAATTCGAAGAAAATAGACAGAAAAACATGCACAAATACTGAAATCAAGAAAACAATTTTACCCTGATACACAAAAGTGTGTGATGCTCACATCAGAGAAACATTTTATCACAAGTCTATGTGATTAAGGCTCACTCTGAATTAAACGAGAATGATGACATTGCTTCACTATAAGCATCCATAGCTGTCATTCTCAAGCAAGTATTGCTTAGTAAGATGCAACAAGTTCTAGGGAATTGTTTAATATGTCCATGTAATCACAATCAGACAGAGACCGCCTTTCAGTCCTCCAACTCTTGACTAAGTGGAATATCGACGATGTAACAAATGAAGGAAGAGTTCCAGTTTAGTTCTGATGCATTAAACAAGGCCTTGTTTCGGTCGAATAGGCTGGAGTAATGATCAAGGACACAATGCGCCGCCTGTTCCAGGAACTGAACCCACAACCTTAAGAATATGAACCCGATATGCTAAACATTTGACTGCGTCTCTTATTGGTTTCAAATTTTAGCACAAGGCCAGCAATTTGTGCGAAGTGGGTAAGTCGATTACATTGACTCAAGTGTTCGACTGGTACTTATTTTATCGACCCCGAAACGATGAACGATGAAATGCAAAATCGTCCTGGACGGAATTTGAACTCAGAACGTAAAACCGGACGAAATGCCGCTACGTGTTTTGCTCAGCAGGGTAATTAGAAAAAATAGTTAATTAGAATTCATCAGGTGATATGTGTTTCTCAATAAATAAATAAACACGCTATAAATTTGAATAAAGCAGTTACAGAATAAAACTACGAATTTATTTTTTGGGGGGACAACGAAATGTCCGTAGATTCATCCACTGAGCCATGTTCCTGATCCTGAAAGTCCTTCAATAATATGTTTGAAGTAAATATTTACCCATTTATATACTCCTTAAAACTGATGAAACTTACTGATGATTCTTTATTAAAGACAATGAAATAGATTTCATGATAGTTAATAAGTGTTGTGTACACACACACACACTCACTCACACACACACACACACACACACACACACACACACACACACACACACATAAGCATTTACACTGAAAATTCAAAAATTTTTTAAGTATTAGTCTAGACAAGAAATAGCTACCAGCCTAAATATATGCGATGGTCTAGAAAATTTAGCATTTTGAGAGCCATACTTTACTCTTAAAGATCATAAACATCTTGCCAAACCGAAATATGAATTATCAAAACCTAAGAAAAAATACTAAGATATGTAAGCGCGATAAAGATATTTTCCGTTCCATCACTTTCGGTATTAAGCAGCGTTTTTACTCTTCCCTTCTGAAACAACAGTTTATCAGTTACCAGGTGATTTTAGTGACATAGGTAATAAGCACATCTTTAAACTTTTGGAGCTTTTCCAAACTGTTTTAGAATTCAGCAGACAGTTTATTCCAGTTAGTGATTCAGATATTAATATTTTTGCACTATACTAAGACGGCGAGCTGACAGAATCATTAGCACGCTGGGCAAAGTGTTCAGTGACATTTCATCCGTCTGTATGGTTTTAAGTTCGAATTCTGCCGGGGTCGACAATGCCTTTCATTCTTACGGAATCGATAAAATAAGTACCAGCTGAGCACTGGAGTGGATGTAATCGATTTTCACCCTTCCCCACAATTACTGGCCTTCTCCCAAAATTTGAAACTACCATTTTACATTAAGCTAAAATCTTTGCTGTGGAGGCGCGTGGCTTAGTGGTTAGGGTGTCAGCATCATGATCGTAAGATTGTGGTTTCGATTCCTGGACCGGGTGACGCGTTGTGTTCTTGAGCAAAACAATTCATTTCACATTGTTCCAGTCCACTCAGATGACAAAAATGAGTAACGCTGCGATGGACTGGCGTCCCGTCCAGCTGGGGAACACATACGCCATTGAAACCGGGAAACCGGGCCCATGAGCCTGGCTAGGCTTTAAAAGGGCGCATTTAATTATTTTTTTAACATCTTTGCTAGCATACATAAAAAGGAATAGGTCTAGGAAAATGACGAGATGGTTGCAGTATGTTCGATCGTGATTAACTCGGGGCTAAACAAAAACAACAGCAAAAGCTGCTACAACAACAATGACTGCTGCTGCCGCTACTACTACTACTATTACTACAATAATAATGGTTTCTGCTTAAGACACAAGGGTAAGTATTTTAAAGGAGGTTGGGACGAGGTGATTAGGTCTATACCACTACTTCACCGGTTCTTCATTTTATTGACTCTGGAATGCAGAGTTGACCTTAATGGAACGTGAACTCAGAACGTAAAGAGCTGGAACAAATACCACAAGGCATTCAAACAATTCTGCCAACTATCCGCCCAGATAATAATAATAATAATAATAATAATGATAATAATGATAATAATGATAATAATAATAATAATAATAATAATAATAATAATAATAATAATAATAATAATAAAACAATAACAATAAAAAAACAGTGACAATAAAATAATGCTTACAATATCATTTTGAAATGTTGGCCCTCGCGACAATTTATGAAAAAAAAAATGAGCTCAGTTTCCAAATTTCTGATAGTTAA
>NC_068993.1:39228774-39231239 GCF_001194135.2 Octopus bimaculoides | reverse complement strand
GTGCGTGTGTGTATATATACATCTATATGTATATATGTATGTATATATAAATATATATACACACACATACATACATTCATTATATATATATATATATATATATATATATATATATATATAATATTGTATCGTATTATGTGTATGTGTGTGTTTGTACATGTATGTATATGTGTATTTATTACAACATCATCAAGAACCTCTGATGGATGAGATGATTCGATAGAGTGTATTAGACTAATGTTTCAGAAGTCTGTAACTTCTCACTTGGCACGGGCACCATTTTTCGTATATTCCAGTACAGACATCGTCTGAGATGATTCATGTATAAAGCCTTCTCTTTAATATCGGTTTCCTAACATCAGAACGAATGTGGTGGTTCATTGGCCAGAATTGTTTTAAGCATTTTGGACTGTTTCCTTGCTGTTCTAGGTTTCTACGTTCTGATTCTGAGTTCAGATCCTGCTAGGAGCAACTTTGTGTTGCATGTCCCCAGAGTTGCTAAATGAAATACAAATCAAATATTACAGTTGATACTATTTTTTTAGAATCCACTAGACTATGCCGTGAGAAGGATTGTGAAGATATAAAAACAAAACAGCATTTTGTAAGAAATGAAAGCGAATTGAGCTAAGAGTTATCAACCTATCCTATCGTCTGGTATGCTATAACACTGTTCCAAGAAACCATGCCTTATGGCATTTATGAACAGACAAATGCATCTATGGCGTACATTATCTAAAGAAGAAAAAGAATACTACAAAACCATACAAATATCACATGCTTAATGTATGTGTGTTGTTAAATGCTTGTTGCTGCAGTATTTCGTCTGAAAGAGGCCCCAAGGAGAATATTTGGCACTGATGCATAGAAAATAGTGTGAAATATCGATATACAAGGTGTAATTAAAATTATTAGGATTATTGCTTTGATAACGGAGCTAAAGCATGCAGTGTGAAGTTGCTTGGCACAGATTGACCTTCTAACTTGTTACGCTTGACTCTAAGTTACAACCTGCTCACCCTCTTCCGTTGTTTATAGCAGTGCTTAGAAGTAAAGTGTGTAGAATGTGGTCATCTCAAAAGGAAGATCGGGATTCTGTTGTTCAGGATTTCCTTAATTATGTCGAGAAAGATGAAAGCTTTTTGAAAATGGTCATATCAAGTGATAAATCGTGGGTGTTAAGGCTATGACCCCAAAACCAAGGCTCAGTCTTCACAGTAGAACGCCATAACAAGATTTGAAAGCATTATTTACATTATTTACATTTGACAGATATTTGTCCTCATCTTGTTTGTTGTTAACACAACGTTTCGGCTGATATACCCTCCAGCCTTCATCAGGTATCTTGGGGGAATTTCGAAACTGGGTTCTCATTCCTAAGGTATTTTTCAATGCTGTTATTATTATTATTGTTATTATCATCATTATTATTATTATTATTATCATTATTATTATTATCATTATTATTATTATTGTTCAGGTCACTGCTTGGAATTGAACTCGGAATCTTGTGGTTAGTAGCCCGCGCTCTTAACCACTACGCCATATGCCCATTAGACGGGGATATGGCGTAGTGGTTAAAATACCTGATGAAGGCTGGAGAGTACATCAGCCGAAACGTTGTGTTAACAACAAACAAGATGAGGACAAATATCCGTCAAATGTAAATAATGTAAATAATGTACATAATTCCTCATCACTCAAATATAGAACAAGATTTGAAAACGTCGAAAAAATTCCAAGAGAATGTGACCACGCATCTGCTTGTTATCCCCAAAACGGAGTTCCATGAAAGTTACCATCTATGGAAAAGATGCAGGATAAAGTGTGTGGCTTCTGTAGGGGACTACTTTGAAGAAGATTTAAACGCCTAATAGATGTTTTCTTCATAGCATCAGTCCTCATGCTTTTTGACCAGACCTCATATGTTATCCTTCTTCGCTCCCGGGGCGTTTTCATTCTACCTAGCTTTAAAGTATACTGCGTTTTTTTAACACTATATGTCTTTAAAGGGACCTCTTTGAGACAATATATCGCAGCTACAAGCATTTAATAATACACATGCATTAACTATGGGATACTGGAAATGTTTAGAAAATCGTCAGGGCGGGATTACTGTTGATTATATCAACACCAATACTTCACTGATTGTTATAAAACCATGCAAATAAATGAAATCGTTATTCATCATCATCATCGTTTTACGTCCGCTTTCCATGTTGGCTGGTTTGACTGAGGACTGGTGAGCCAGAGGCTTCACCAGGCTCAATCTAATCTGGCAAAGTTTCTATAGCTGGATGCCCTTCCTAACGCCAGACACTCTGAGAGTGTAGTGGGTGATTTTACGTGCCACAAGCACGAGGGCGGTTCTGGCAACGACCACGCTCAAAAGGTGTTTTTGCGTGCTACCTGCACGGGAGCCAGTCCAGCGGCACTGGCAACGGCCACGCTCGAATGGTGTTTTT
>NC_068993.1:39226469-39228514 GCF_001194135.2 Octopus bimaculoides | reverse complement strand
TGTTGTTGTTGTTGTTGTTGTTGTTGTTGTTGTTGTTGTTATTAAGGCAGCAAGCTCACAGAACCGTTAGCATGCCAGGCAAAATGCTTAGTGGAATTTCATCTGCTTTACGGTATGAGTTCAAATTCTGCCAAGGTCGACTTTGCATTTTGTCTTTTTCAGGGTGGATAAAATAAGTACCAGCTGAACACAGAGGTCAATGTAATCAACTCAACACCCTCCTCTGAAATTGCTGGTGTTGTGCCTTCAAGAGAAAGGGTTATTATAATTATCATCTTACTTTTTATATGCATGTTTGTTAATGTCACTTGCCAAGACGCACCCAATGTCCTAGGGTGAGTGAAGGATAAGAGATGTTACAGTATGACTGAAAGCTTGGGGGGAGTGGCGAAATATCTTCATGTAATACAACAGACATTTAATTGAATAGGGTTTTTCTAAGGATGTGGCTAGTACTTGTCAATACACTCTTTTGGTTTTCTCTGAGACATGGTTCTCCTGGGATCTTATCTATCTATCTATCTATCTATTATTATTATTATTATTATTATTATTATTATTATTATTATTATTATTATTATTATTATTATTATCATCATCATCATCATGTTCATCATCGTTATCATCATTATCATAATTATTATTATTGTTATTAAAGCAGTAAGCTGATAGAATCGTTAGGACATCAGACTAAATGTTTAATGGCATTTCATGTCTTTACGTTGAGTTCAAATTTTGCCGAGGGCGACTTTGCTTTCCATTTTTCTTTTTCAGGGTGGATAAAATAAGTACCTGTTGAATACTGGAATCGATGTAATCAACTTGCCACCCTCTCCTGAAATTATACTGGCCTTGTGCCACATTTTAAACCAATATGCCATACTCTTTTCTGAGTGATTCCTGTAGTCATTTAACAGGCTTCAATGCTATATAATTAAATGACTTCGTTATGATGAAAAGCACAGGTGACCTTACTAATATTTGAACCTTTCTCTTTAATTTTAAATTCTGACATGTGTGCAGGGTTATATTTTCTTGGAAAGGATTAGGATTGATTAGATTGCTCTTAATATCTTATTTTTGCCAAAACACACATACATACACACATGTATATGTGTAAGTGTGTGTGTATGTAGCTATGAATAAGCATGGATATTTATAAACAGCGAGATAATTAAATATAAATATACATATACATGTACACACATATACACGCATATATGTATGTACATGCATACATACATAGCTGATTCAAAGACCACAGATCTAATCTATCACCGGAACTGTAAGAGTCTGTAAAACCTTCCAGAAGTTTATCATTTAAGTATATATGAGCATGTCTAGATATGCAAATATATGCATGAGAAGACATACATAAAACAACATACAAATCTGCACGTATACATACATACATACATACAAAAATACCCTGTTGTTGATATTGAAATTCCAATGTAGGAGCCTTGGATCTAGATTAGATACTAGCTCTTTCTCTATTGGCAATAAATCTTAAAAATGACATGCATCTATATTAATACATAGCAAAAGCTGTTAATCACTAGAATTCAAAGAGATATAGATATAGATATATGAATAAGATTACTATTATTGAATCCCTGAAGGATGAAAGGCAAAAATCTGACCTCAATAATATTTAAACCCAGATGAAAATGCAGTAAGAAATGAAACCAAATGCCACTCTGTTCATTGCAGTACTAGTACATCACTGGACCTATGTACAGGTACATACCTATCAGCCATATGCAAGTTGATTCACTTTCAGCTAGATAAATATATATATATATATATATATATATGAAAAATGGGGAAGGCCAGTTTACGGGATTACCTTAGGTTTCCCATCCATAAAGGGTTTAGCTTTATGGACAGGAAATCTAAGGTAATCTCATAAACCGGCCTTCCCCATTTTTGATATATACTGCTCTACCAGTGGTGTGTGGTGCTTCTGAGGTTGGACATGCAATAAATACTTGGTGCACATGGCAGACGTAACCCAACCCCTCCCCATCCTTAAAAATTTTTTT
>NC_068993.1:39224294-39226369 GCF_001194135.2 Octopus bimaculoides | reverse complement strand
TATAGGTATCATAGACGTATACATGTAAACATACAGGCACAGGTGTAGCTGCATAGTAAGATGCTTGCTTCTTAACCACATGGTTCAGGCTCAGTGCCATTGAAAGTAGCCTGTCATATATATGTGTGTGTGTGTGTGTGTGTGAGTATATATATGGAATAAATTAATGTGTTACCATGTTATAAACTTTGTAATACTTTAAAGCAGGAATTTGTATTTGTTTGAACTTATAAATTTCATGAGCTGATTTTCATTTATTCAGATCATTATTATATCCGGAGTGTAGCTGCTTTTTTATGTTTTTTTCAAGGAGGAGCTGACTGTGTCAGTGGCCTTCACAGTTCTTCTGAGACCTCCAAGGCTGGTGAGATTAATATGGTTGATGGTTATCGTAAACAGCTGCAAGACTTATTATTGCAGGAACTAAAAATATATATTTAAAAAAAATTTTTTTAAATGGAGGAAAAGGAATTCTGGAAGCTTGATGTTCTGAGGAGCAGGATTTGGAAACAACAACAACAAGAACAACAATGATAATAATAACAACAACAACAACAATAACAATAATAATAATAATAATAATAATAATAATAATAATAATAATAATAATAAATGCCCGGATGCAGTACCAGGCAGTGGCTCTCATGGCTTCTGATCTTAACTGATTGGAAGTGTTATCATAAACATTGTTTTGTCTTGGTATAAAAAGATGGGCTACAGCAAATATTCTGCTCAATACCACAGATTTGCTTGTCAGTTGTTTGACCATAACCAGTTGAACATGTCCCTTGGTGACTGACGATATGTGCATCTCTGATCATGAGAAGAAGTAGTGGGGGAGCATCATAGCCATGTGTTGGGAGGAATTCTTTGGGGTTTGGATAATTCACCTTTGGAAACATTGGTGTTTTGCTCAACATCCTTAAACAAACCTTATTTGAGTGGGATGGGCTACTCGACCTGAAGAAAATTCTAACTGGGCCCCACATGTGAGGTCATGCACTGTTTATCTTGATATGAGACCACTATGTTGCACACATATGGTTGTGATGCATGTGCCTGGAGTATTCTTATTGGGTATGATGGGTATACTGGACTTCATATATTTGACCCAAGTGTCATTTTGATGGCATGCACTGCTCTCCCACTCAATAATAATAATAATAATAATAATATTCTTGGTATAAAAGATGGGTTACAGCAAATATTCTGCTCAATACCAGATATTTGCTTGTCAGTTGTTTGACCTTAAACAGTTGAGCATGTCCCTTGGTGGCTGACGATATGTGCATCTCTGATCACGAGCAGAAGTAGTGGGGAAGCATCATAGTCATGGTGTTGAGAAGAATTCTTTGGGGCTTGAATAATTCACCTCTGGAAACATAGGTGTTTCGTTCAACATCCTTAAACAACCCCTATTTAAGAACCTTTTGAGTGTGATGGGCTACTCAACCTGAAAAAATTTCTACTTGGGCCCCACCTGCAAGGTCATGCTCTGTTTATCTTGATAGGAGATCACTATGTCATGCACATACAGTGTACATATGGTGCACATATAGTGCGTGTCATGCACATATGGTGAACTTCAATAATCCTATAATCTACTCCAGAATTAATCTCATTAACTTATCTGGTATGGGCTGCTTTGTTGTGACTGTTGTCGTTTGGCCCTGGTCAGCCTTGATCAAACAAATTAATGGTCAAAGAGGTTCCTAATTTGACAGTCCTATCATATTCTATATCAAGGAATTAGCTACATTGTCCAACATGTCCTTCCTATTTCTTATAGGACAGTAGGATGGGAGTGATTTGCGGGAAATTTCTGGCTGTTCTTTCTTGCTGGCTTAAGGGACTACATGCTATCCCAGAGACGTATCTCTGGGGTAGAAGACTCCTTACAGAATTCCAGCAAATTGCAATAATTTTTTGGGCAATGAACAAACAAACAAAAATAACTTCATTGTTTCCTATGTCATAAATCAAACAACATCAGCAATAATAATGATAATGACAATAATAATAATAATAATAATAATAATAATAATAATAATAATAATAATAATAATAATAATAAT
>NC_068993.1:39220846-39223855 GCF_001194135.2 Octopus bimaculoides | reverse complement strand
ATATATATATATATATATATATATATATATATATATATATATATATACATATATATACATATACACATGTGTGTATATATTTTTCTAAGCAGGCATAAATGTATGTTTGTGTGCATATATATGGATTGAAAATTTTATTTTAATTTATTTTGCCATGAAATTTCAGTTTTAGAATAACTACAGATAAAAAATTTGTAAACAAGTAAAGATCAAACTGGTAATCTGGGATTTGAAACTGTGAATAAAAATTATTTTAAATGTAATACATACATGAATGGATACGTATATGCCCATGTGTGTGTGTATGTGAATATGAGAGTGTGTATAAGTACAAATATGCACACACATATATACTTATATATATATATGTATATATATATATATATATATATATATATATATATATACATACACACATAATATGCATATATATATATATACACACACATACATATATACACACCTATACATACATATGTGCATATATGTATATATATATATATATATATATGTATATATATACATATATATACACACACACACACATATATACACATATATGTACATATATGTGCATATATGTGTATATATATATATATGTGTATATATATGTGTGTATATATGCGTATATATATACACACACACATAAACATACATACATGCAGGTGGGAGAGTGACAAAATTGTTGACATGTTATATCTTCCAGCTCTCTTCATTCCGAGTTCAAATCCCACAACCTGCATGGAGAAGGCAACAGGAAACCACATCAGTATTTATCCCAAATCTAGTCTCGGATGGCCATAACACCAGTTGTCTACCTAATGTCATCAGTGGAGGCTACAGAGAAGGTTCTGGAGAAAGGAGTGCTGGAGAAGGTTCACATGCATAAGACTTGCCCAAGGGCAGACCACTACTAGACATGATGCCCATACATATATACCTACTTACCTATATACACACACACAAAATCTCATTCGTCTACCCTTTCTTTCTTATACTCAGTACCCAATTACCACCGCTCCTTTTACCCATCATCCACCAGCTCATTATTCTGCCCGTCCTCTTCTTCCTTTTCTCTTTCCATCAATTTTGAATATTGCTTTCGTGTTGCTGTTGTACTTCTTATTCATTGTTATTGATATTGCTGTTGTACTTGGGTCATACTTTTCTCCCATCTCATATAGAGTTTTTTTTTACCTTTGTTGTGATGCTTGTTGTCATGGTTTCTCTTCGGTATTCCTGCTTTTCTCTGACTTTTCACCTTTCTTCTTTTAGAATTCCTTACTGAGTTCTTCTTTCTAGATTCTTCTTCTTCTGCTTCTTTTTCTTTTTTCATCTTCTTCCTTCCTTCTCTTCCTCCTTCTTCTCTTTCTTCATTCTTTCTCCTCCTTCTCCTGATTTTCCATCACCTCCTCTGACTTCTTTTTTTCTTCCTTTCCATTCTCTTCCTCTTTCTCCTCTTCCTCCTCCTCCTCATCATCACCTCCTCCTCCTCTTCCTCATCATCACCATCACCCCTCCTCCTCATCATCATCACTTCCACCTCCTCCTCCTCATCATCATCACCTCCACCTCCTCCTCCTCATCATCATCACCACCATCATCATCATCATAATCTTTTTTTCACCACCAGAGCCGCCGCCGCCAACCCCTCATCCGCCTTCTTCTTCTTCTCGTTCTTCATTCATATCCATCTCTTTCATTCATATATTCTACCCTTCCACATGCCATCACCACCACCACCACCACCACTGCAATCAACACTCACACCTCGCCCACCCGGCATTACCATTACCACCCATCAATACTAACAGCATCTGTCATCTCTCCACCCACATTCTAGCCTCAAATCAAAATTCGAGTCAAAGAGCAAGCCTCTCTGTGCAAGAGAGATCTCTGTCTGCTACAGAATCTCTGCAATAGACCAAATATATGCCATAAAGAAAGAAGGAACACAAGACAGTTAATGGCAGAAAGTAATTGAATAGGTAAAGAAATGGGAAATAAACAAGATATTTTAGAATTTAAAATGAATGTTTATTTGGCAAAAAGATTGTATTAATGGTACAAAATCAAATATAATATTTCTCTTCCTCTTGTGTTTTTCTCTCTCTTTGCCTCTCTCTCTCCCCCATTCTATCTCCCTTTCTCTCAAACTTTCCTTCAATACATATATGTGTGTGTGCATGTGTGCGTGTGCCTGTTGTATGACTGTTTATAACAAAGTTTAAAAAGAAATTTAGATATATACATATATATATATATAAATTTATATTTAGATACGTGCTTATATATATATATATATATATATATATATATATATATATATATATATACATATATGTATGTATACATATTTGTATGCATGTCTATATGTATTATGCATCTGTGTATGTATGTATGCATGTATGTATATATGTATTTGTGTACATATGTGTGTGTTTGCGAATGTATAATATCTGTCTGTGTGTATGTATATGTATATGTGTACGTATATTTCGTTGCATTATTTCTTCCTTTACATCCATTCAGTATCATATGATATTCTAAATATATTTTATTTGATCTGAACAATTTAAACTTCTCTTTAAAATTTGCTATGTACACACTCAACAGCCATGGACACACATGTATGTAAATATGCATGTATTTCATATATGAATACATTCATATACACACATATTTTTATCTGTCTATACATACCTGATTGCATGTACGCATGCACGTGCATGTGAATATATAGAAATATATACACCTATACATATACATATATACATGTGTGCATATATATATATATATATATATATATACAGATATGTATATATATATATACATATATATACATATGTATACATACTATATGTGTATATATATATATATATGTATATATATATATATTTATATATACATATGTATACATACTATATGTGTATATATATATATATATGTATATATATATATATTTATATATACATATGTATACATACTATATGTGTATATATATATATA
>NC_068993.1:39213951-39219607 GCF_001194135.2 Octopus bimaculoides | reverse complement strand
GAGAGAAAGAGACTTAGAAATATTAACATTTCTATTATATGTGTATATGTATATATATATATGTATGTATGTAGGTATGTATGTATGTATGTATATACTTACATACTTATAAGAATTTGTCTATTTGATTTCATTCATTGGAGGATTTAAATGTTACACAGGTTTTGAGCATTTAAGTTACTCTCCTGAAATACATAAACACTTTTACACTTGGATACAGATCTCACACAAAACTCAGCCTAATGTTCAGGGCCTGAACTTGTATGTAAGCTTATATGTATTTATGAAACCATATATTTGTACTTGCATAGATACGTACATAAATTCATACAAGTATACATGTATAGACACATGCATATATACATACATATGCAAATATACATTCCTGCATAGACCCACACAGAGGCACACACACAATCCTGCATACATATATGAATGCATATATAGATACATGCATTTATATATGTATGCATACAGACAGACATCCATAATTACGCAGATGCAAACTTAGAAGTTAATGATTTGGTATGATTTTCATGCACACTTATGTGTATAATTGCACATAAATATGATTGTAAGAAAATCTTGTAATTATAGATAGATAGATACATAGATAGACAGATAGGTAAATAGTTAGATAGATAGATTGATGGATATACATACACACATAGTCACTGACTCACGCACATATATGCTCAAATGTTCACATAGGCATTTCCCCATTGACCATAAATACTGTGAATTATTTAAAGAATTTAGCATAAAAATTTCCAGTTCTGCCTTGCATAATTTTACACAAGATATTGCTATGCTTAACCTCACGAAATTAAAATCCTAGTATGATACCAAATCACTTCTAACTGTTATAGTACAAATACAAATTCATACTCAATCCAAGTTGCCATTCAAAAGATTTTATGTACTGTGCCAGAGACATAGGCTATTCTACCTCGCTGTTATGGGTAAACCATCAATTCCTTGAAAATCAATTGATACACATATGCATTTCTGAACTTTAGCATATATTGTAATCGCATACATAAAATCCTGTCACATCTTTCAAAACTAAACTAGAAAATTACATCATATACAAAGTATGAATTCACTTGGATCGTTACTATATATACTTTGCTCGGACCAATCTATCTCTCGCAAGGGGCCGTTGTAACTCTCATCACGACATCTGTGAGAAAATGGAATTTCTTTTATTTTTATTTGTTTTCATTCAAGCACCTCTCCCCACTTTTTTTTAGCTGTTGTATCTTAATTGTTTCCCGACTTTTAAGGTAGTATTGTTCGTTGCGCATAGCACTTTTCTGTTTCCGTTTGTTGTACTAAGCACTCTCGACAGCATTCCTTTTTTTTTTTTTTTTTTTTTTTTTTAATTTAATATCTTTTTCGTTTTGATATTACTTCCAGGTATTCAGTCTGTTTTCGTTTTCTGAAGCTAGTTCTACGGGGTTCAATATCTCTTGGTGCTGGCACTTCAAACATATCGAAAACTTCTATCGGTATTACCCTTCGTTCTCCTGTATGTCTCATCTTTAACTGGTTATGTTCCGAACGTTGACCTTCAATTAAATACGTTACGAAATCTTTTGATTACACACCCATCCTCACAACCTTCTTTAACAAATTTTGCAATTTTTAAAATGAACTTTATCTCCTACTTCGAAACGTTTTGTAATATTTCTTGTATTTCCTTCAAATGTATAATTGTCTTACCTTTATATGCATTTTTTCGTGGCAGTAATTTATCGAAGATCGATTTTTATTTTATGCACGAACATTAACTCTGCTGGTGACTTTCCTCAATTAGTATTGGTACTTGGCGTTATTCTATATACTCTCAAAAATTTCGTTAGTGCCTCGTCATTATCTAACTCTTTCCTAGCTTCTCTTAGAGCTCTTTTGCATGTGTCGACAAATCTTTCCGCTTGCCCATTTCATCTCGGGTGGTAAGGCGGAGTAAAGATGTGCTTTATGGCATGTATTTTGCAGAAATTTCTTAATTCATACTTGTTGAACTGTGTTCCATTATCTGAAACAAACGTGTATGGAACACCGTATTGAGCAAATAAGTTCATTGTTGTCTTTGCTGTGGGTTTATTACATATGCATACCTCTGGCTACTTTGTATAGCTATCCACAACGATTCGATATTATACACCATTCACTGGTCCCGCGTCATCAATATGTATCCTGAACCATAATCTCTCAGTCTTTGGGCATAAACCTAGTTTGTCCGAGAGTACTTGCAGAAACATTAAAAAAAAATTTCTCTTTAACTCTTCAGACGAATTATTTCTAGAGGGACAACTATTTACGTTTTTACAACAGAGATTTATGGGGAGGTCCCATATATCGAATAATTCTAACCAATTAGTACCAAACAGATCGGTTGCATTTTTTTATCGACGAAGATTTTCGCCTTGCATGTTTTCCCTTAAAATGTGACATTAGACCACATTTCACCTATGAAATGTAATTTGCTGCCCGTCACGCTACGAACATATTTCAATGTTTTTCTCAACATGGGTTTCCCTATTTTCTTCCATGTGACCATATTTATAATTGGAATATCACTTCCAGTATCCAATTGACGCTTAATATGTGTTGCGTTTATTTTTACGTGTACGAATTTTCTTATTTAGGAGTCGATTTTTGCTTCGTAATTTCGTTTTGCAGTGTGAATTCTTGTGACCAATTCTTTTACAACTATAACATTTTTTTTGTATTTTTAATGGACATTATTTTCTGAAAAGTATGCCCCCTCCCCCATCCATAACATGGATTAGAACGTGGCGCAATTTTTTGGTTATACGTTTCCGGTCGGTGTATCTGTATTTTTGAGGAATCCTTTTCTTGAATTTTTTCTCCATCGTGTTTCAGATTTACCATCCTTTGACATTCTTCTGTCATGGATTGTAAGGTTAGATCTTGGTTCGCTTGTTCCAGTTTAGAAAGATTTCTTGCCCAAATTTCTGTATCTTCACTTGCTGTAAGGCCTTGCACTAAAATAAGACACTTGAACAGCTCAGGTGTAAGTTCTTTGAGTTTAAAACTTTCACACATCCTGTTGACTGTTCCTGTGTATATGATAAAATCATTATTCACATTTTCGTTATATTCCAACGCTTTATTCGAGTGTTAAATAGAGTTTAAATAAGTTTTATCACTAGATATGTTAGACAATACTTTTATTGTTTCTTTAAAACAAATTTCATTGGGTTTTGGGGATAATATGAAATTACAGTAACGTTCGTGCTCTGACAGAGTTAGTTTTTGCAATAACAATCTCACTTTTTATTCGTCCAACAATGATTTGCAATCTTGCTTAAAAATTTCCTCGTACCTTCTGTAGTACGATGCAAAAGTTATACCCTCCTCTGGGTTATAACTGAATTCGTTAATAGAGTTCGGAACGCCGTCTGGCGAGAACAAACTTAACTCATTTTTGAACTCCTTTGAATATAGCTCCTATAATTGTTGCTGTAATAGTTGTTTCTGCAACTCTTGTCGCTGCTCTTGTTGCTTTTGCAACTGTACAGTGGAAGCTAATAGGTCTTCCATTAATTAATAAGTTGCATCACGAACAAATTGTTAAATAATCTACGCGAGCTTCGAAACCCTTGTCGCCAGATGTTGTAATGTAATTTGTTACGTACAATAAATAAGATAACCAGACAACTGTAAAAACAATGTAACAAACTAACAAATCTCTTTACGAACCAACAATCAATATTCCTTGTGGACTAACCAACCAACACCTTCCAACTTCACTCGACTCTGAACTCACATGGATCGTTACTATTTATATTTTACTCGAACCAGTTTACCTATCAAAAGGGGGCGTCGTAACTCTCATCACAACAATATATATATATACATACATACATACATCCATATATATAAATATATATATATACATACGTAATTGTATTCTCTCAAACCAAAGAAAGACGGTTCTACAACTTCTTGCTAAACAACCTACATATGTGGGTATGTTTGTGTATGATTTGTTTTTGCTATAAACAAATCTTCGTCATCATCATCATCGCCTAATGTCCGCCTCACATGCTGGCACAGGTGGGACGATTTGACAAGAGCCGGCTAGCCAGAAGCCATCACCAGATTTCTGTAACTGTTTTGGCAGGACTTTTACAGCTGGATGCCCTTCCAAACACCAATCACTCAGCAGAGTGGAGTTAGTGCTTTTTACGTGGCACAAGCACAGGCGAGGTCAGTTTCGGCAAGGTTTTTACAACTGGATGCCCTTCCGAACACCAACCACTTTACAGTGTGGACTGGATGCTTTTAAGTGGAACCTGCACTGGCAGGGTCACCAAGTAAGTTGCAACACAAACTTTCCAGTGACGTATATAAGCTCACTCCTTCCATCAAACCAACATTGCCTGTACAACTACACACTGCCTCACATGCCAGGGGTTGATGTGACTGTAGGGCAAACATAAAATGAAATGCCTTGCCCAACGACATCTTGTCCAAGAATGCAATCCACCCCTGGTACAACAATGGAATATACGATCAGGTGATGTGAGATAAGAACAATAATAAAGTTGAAGTGAAGAACGAGTATATAGTGCGTGTGTTTATTCGGCAAAAAATCACCATCCTGAAATATAACTGTGTGTGTGTATGTGTGTGTAAGCCAAACTTTACTATGTAAGCCAAACCCACGTGATTTTTTCCTGTCTCTTTTCTTTTAATCTCCTTCCTTCTCTCCCCTGTTTCTCTGGAACATTCCTGTAAAAAGGATTCTGACCAAAACCTAGCTTTAACTTTCTTCATTCTCCCTTGTGCATCAACTTAATAATATTAACTGTGAACAAGGCGGCGAGCTGGCAGAAACGTTAGCACGCCGGGCGAAATGCTTCACGGTATTTCATCTGTCTTTATGTTCTGAGTTCAAATTCCGCCGAGGTCGACATTTCCTTTCATCCTTTCGGGGTCGATTAAATAAGTACCAGTTACGCATTGGGGTCGATATAATCGACTTAATCCGTTTGTCTGTCTTTGTTGTTTAGCTCCTTGTCTAGCCCCTCTATGTTTAGCCCCTTGTAGGCAATAAAGAAATAAGAAACGTTAGCACGCCGGGCGAAATGCTTAGCGGTATTTCGTCTGTCTTTACGTTCTGAGTTCAAATTCCACCGAGGTCGACATTGCCTTTCATCCTTTCGGGATCTATAAATTAAGTACCAGCTGCATACTGGGGTCGATCTAATCGACTGGCCCCCTTCCTAAAAATTTTGGACTTTGTGCCTAGAGCAGAAAAATATATTAACTGTGAACATTTCTTGTACTTCTGCTCTATTCATGTACTGTCTTTTTGTGTGTGCGTGTGTGTGTGTACATGTATATGGGCAGACATATATTTGCAACAGTTACTTGGAAAATTGATATAAGCACATCCTATTGAATGGTTTCTCAGCCAGACACGGTTAACATCCGTCTCGTGTCACACCCTTCCTTTCATACAGTAATTTCCAAACTACCCACTCCTTTCTCACACTCACCCTCTCTCACCATCCTTCTCTCTCTCTCTCTCTCTCTCTCTCTCTCTATCTACCTACCTATCTCTCTTTCTCTCTGTCTCTCCCTCTTTCCCCCCCTCTCTCTCTCTCTCTCTCTCTCT
>NC_068993.1:39212642-39213909 GCF_001194135.2 Octopus bimaculoides | reverse complement strand
TATATATATATATATATATATATATATATATATATATATCACAACTTGTTTCTACAACCATTTTATACTAGATGTTTAATTTATTTCTCTTACTTTTCTCTCACTCTCTTTCTTTCTCTCTCTTCCTTTCCCTCTCCCTCTATCTCATTTTCACCTTTATTCTCAGTTCTAACTGTCACTCTCTCTCTCTCTCAGCTGTCGCTCTCTTATGCTCTCTCACTCTCTTAGTCAACACACTAAATAAAGAATGTGCTTCTCGTTGTCATTGTTCAACCCTAAGTCAGTACTGCCCCAACAGACCTATGATCAAAGGCTTCCCAACCGTGACCCTTCCATCTTTGTGTACTGATCCAACAGACTTATGATCAATGACACTTCCAACCGTGACCCTCCATCTATATGTCAGGAACTCAGAAGTACATTATGAAACACACGCTTCTTTCAGATAATAGGTTGTGATTTGAGGAAAATTAGCTGATATTTCTAGCAGGGTGAACGATCTCATAGATTCTCCTCTGATGGCTCTGTACCTATATGTAGTCACTTGACCTACTAGAAATCACAGCTAAATCTCTTTCAATCCTTACCCTATCCTGTTAAAAATTGGACACATCAGATGACATATACCAGGCTGACAAACAAACAGGATGGTCATGGTGGGAATAATAGGTCTGCTTGAATAGGACTGACCTGGGGTTAAACAGTCATAGTAACAACCAACTTTTCTGTTCACACTCATCTCTGACTTCTTTTGCCTTCTGAAAATTTCTCTGCACTCTCTGTATTTTCTGTCCACATCAATGTGGACAGAATGTCCTATATCCCAGCCCATAGCCTCAATGTCCTCTATCCCAATGTCTCAATGTCCTATATCCCAGCCCATAGCCTCGATGTCCTATATCCCAGCCCATAACCTCAATGTCCTATATCCCAATGTCTTAATGTCCTATATCCCAATGTCCTATATCTCAATGTCCTGTACCCCAGCCCATAGCCTATGCCCATCCTCATACTCTCCTTCTATCTCTCGCATTTCATCCTCTTCCCTCGTGTCACGATCGACCACATCCATGCCAGCCTCGCCCCCCCAGAAACTAACTTCCCCCCATTCTGTCTCATCTCTTCTATCTCACCCTTCTCTCTCTGTCTCTCTCTCATTCAACCTCTTATCTTCCCCCACTATCATCACCATCATCATCACTACTACCACCACCACCATCACCATCATCATCACTACCACCACTACTACCACCACCACCATCACCAT
>NC_068993.1:39211818-39212281 GCF_001194135.2 Octopus bimaculoides | reverse complement strand
CCCATCCCTCACACTTCTCGTCACTCCTTGTTTTCGCTTGTCTTCAGCTCCCCAATTCCACTCTCACCTCCTCTAACTATTCTGATGCTGTCCCCACCACCCTCACCACAACCACCATCACCATCACCACCATCACCACTGCCATCCTCTCACCCCAGCCACTCACACTTCCTCACACTATCACTAAAACACCATCCACCCTCGCCCACCTCCCATCGTCATTGATACTTCTCTCACATCCTCTTCTTACATTTCATGCACTCCTCCCCTCCTCCTCCCCCGCACTCCTTCTTCACACATCCCCTTTTCTTTTTTTTTCCCGTCTCATACCATCACCCTAACCTCCTCCCATCCCCTCTTTGCCAGTTGTTCTTGTTATGTTTTTAACGTCCTGTTGTGCCATATAATTCCTTCAAATCTCTACAAGAGTTTCTCTGCCACGGGCCGCCGCCAGCACCTCCCC
>NC_068993.1:39207855-39209689 GCF_001194135.2 Octopus bimaculoides | reverse complement strand
TATATATATATATATATATATCTTACATTGTATATATCATCATCACCATCATCATCGTTTAACATCCACTTTCCATGCTAGAATGGGTTGGACGATTTGACTGAGGACTAGTGAACCAGATGGCTACACCAGACTCCAATCTGATTTGGCAGAGTTTCTACAGCTGGATGCCCTTCCTAATGCCAACCACTCTGAGAGTGTAGTGAGTTCTTTTATGTGCCACCGGCACGAGGGCCAGTCAGGTGGTACTGGCAACGGCCATGCTCAAATGGTGCTTTTTTACATGTATTGAAAGGTTTCCGGGTAAGTCAATTACATTGGCCCCAGTATTCAGCTGGTACTTTCAATAAAAGGCAAAGATGACCTTGGCAGAACTTGAATTCAGAACATAAAGACAACCGAAATGTCACTAAGTATTGTGCCCAGTGTGCTAATGATTCTGCCAGTTCTTTGCCTTACAGCTGCTTTTAATATTGATTTCAATATTGTTTCAAAATCGTGGAGGCACTTGATTTAGTGGTTAGGGTGTTGGGACTCATGATTATAAGATTGTGATTTCGATTCTTGGATCAGGTGAAGCGTTGTGTCCTTGAACAAAACACTTCATATGTTACTCCAGTCCACTCAGATGGCAAAAATGAGCAATCCTGCAGCAGACCAGTGTCCTGTCCAGATGGGGAATATATACGCCATGGAAACTAGAATACCAGCCCTGTGGCTCAGGAAGGAACTTTACTTTTTAAAGGCAACAAACTGGCAGAATTGTTTACACACCAGGCAAAATGCTTAGTGGCATTTCGTCTGTCTTTATGTTTTGTGATTAAAAATCCCGCCAAGGTCAACTTTGCCTTTCATCCTTTAGGAGTTAATGAAATAAGTACCAGTTATGCACTAGGGTTAATCTAATTGACTTACCTCCTTCCCTACAATTTCTGACCTTGTGCAAAAATTTGAAACTAATATTTAAGGCAGTGAGCTGGCAGAATTGTTAGTATGCTGGTCAAAATGCTTAGCAGCATTTCATCCATCTTTACATTCTGAGTTCAAATTCTACCAAGGTTGACTTTGCCTTTCATCTTTTCAAGGTCAATAAAATAAGTACCAGTTGATCACTGGGGTTGATGTAATCGACTCACCTCTTCGTGAAAAGTACTAGCTTTATACCAAAATTTAAAACCAATGTCATCAGTGATTGCAGATTTCTGAAAGGACAGCTTCTGGTCCATAACATTAGTGATGGTGAGAGTGTCTCTAACACAATACTGAACAAATACTACAAAGGGCTTCATTAAAAAAAGCACCAGTTTTTCAGTTTGCATCCTTCACTTACTGGTACTTATTTTATGAAGTCCAAAAGAAACTGACTTTGTCAGAATTTGAACTTGAGCTCCAAAGATATATAACTAAAGTCCAGAATGCAACTTACCAGTTCTTTTACCCTTTCTCCCCAGACTCCTTGAGTCCACTCCTAATTCTTCATTTTCACATTAACGTAGATAATTTATTATTTGATTGAAACAAAACACCAAAGTAGACATTGAAAACATTCTTCAAATCGTTCAAGTATTTTCTTAATCTTTCTTATTTTACCAACCTATTATTGCTGTTGTTGTTGCTGTTGTTACCATTATTATTATGATTCTGATTCTGATTATTATTATTATTATTATTATTATTATCATTATTATTGCTTATTTGCTTATTTAATTTAGTTTACTTTCGCTATTTTTTTGCCAACCTGTTATCCATTTCAATTTCAGTCCAAAACACAAGAAACTGTACTGTTTTTATATACACAGAGACAGCAAGCATTCAAAAAAAAAAAAAAAAAAAA
>NC_068993.1:39203257-39207573 GCF_001194135.2 Octopus bimaculoides | reverse complement strand
TATATATATATATATGTATGTTTGTATGTATATACATCAATAGAGTGGAATGCAATGCAATAGAGAAAGAGTGGGAGTGAGAGCAAGAGAGAGAGAGAGCAAGAGAGAGAAAGAACTGTAAGAGTTTATAAAATATCTACTGCCGGTGGCCATTTTGTTTTGATAAGGTTTAATAATAATGTTTCAACTGATTGACTTTATTTTAAGAAAAACAAACGTTAAGATCAATAAGTAATCCCAAATCAGCAAACAATTTAATAAAATCTATTTATATATTTATCTATTTATTGAACTCCTTTATTGATTTAATTGTCTATTTATCTTGTCTCAATAGAAAAAAATATCTTTGTTGTTACTTCAGCATTCTTGCTTCAGTTAATGTCAGTGTTTGTTTTCTTCTACAGAAATATAATTTACTCAAGTGGGTATGTTTCTTCATGGGAATATTCCTACTTTATTTGGACCTAAAGTCCTTACAAGTACTTGCTTTCGTTCATCTAGGTCCTATGTTCAAATCAAACTAAAATCGTTTCAGTGTTTCATTGTTAAAATATTGCTGATGTTGATGTTGTTGTTTGGCACTAAATCTCCCATGATTAGTCATAAATTGTTAATCAAAACAACAACTGCATTTACTCAAACAGCTAGTTTATTCTTCCTCCATAAGGCGCCTAATGGAAGGATCTACCTTAAGCACAAAGGGGGGGAAAAAAAAGAAGTTATTCAGATAGTGTTAGGCGCAGGTGTGGCTGTGTGGTAAGAAGCTTGCTTCCCAACCACATGGTTTTGGGTTCATTCCCACTGTGTAACACACTGGGCAAGTATCTTCTACTGTAGCCTTGGGTCAACCAAAGCCTTGTGAGTGGATGTGGTAGATGGAAACTGAATGAAGCCCATCATATATATATATTTGTTTACACACACACACACACACACACACACACACACACACACACACACACACACACACACACATAAATGCATGTATGTATGCATGTATGTATGCATGCATGCATGCATGTATGTATGTATGTATGTATGTATGTATGTATCTGTGTCTTTGCATTTGTGTTTGTGTTTGTTCCACTTGACAAATGGTGTTGGTGTTTTTACATCCCTGTAACTTAGCATTTTAGCAAAAGCGATTGATAGAAATAAGTCCTAGACTTAAGAAATAAGTCCTGGGATTAAGTTAGTGCTCCAGCATGACCACATTCAAATGACTGAAACAAGTAAAAAAAATGAAAGGAAAAAAAGAAAAGAACGTCCAAAAGTGAAGAATTTTTAAGTATATCTGAAGTAACTTCAGGAAGGAGAGAAATGCATAGGTTTTGATGGGGACACAAGTCTTTGACTTATTAAATTGCACTCATCCCTTAATTTTTCAGGGAGATTCTTGTTCACCTTTGTTATTTGATACAGCCTTGATCCCACTTTCTGTAGTCCAATGCAGAGTCAATGCACACTATGAGCTGAGAAAGAATGGACTTCGTCTCAACCACCGTCTCTTCATGGATTATTTAAAACTGTTCACAAAAACAGAGCCTGAAATGAAGAGGCTGGTTGAGACTGCAAATGTGCAGCAAGGATATAGGGATGGAATTCAGTATCTCAAAGCATGTGGTGCTCACTTTGAAATGGGGGGAAAAGAGCAGATTGTTGGGGAATAAAATTGCCAAATGAAGAGATAATGGAACACCTGCATGATGATGGGTCCAAGTACCTTGGGATCCTGGAGATGGACAATATTTTGCACAGAGAAGTGAAAGACAAGGTCATCACTGCATATTTAAAGTGCCTCAAACTTCTCTTGAAATCAAAACTCAACTCAAGGAACCTTGTGATTGCCATCCTGAACTGAACTCAAACAGAGATTATCCAACTTGATTGCACTACTTGAAAGACAATGACAATGCATGGTGCCCTCCACCCCAAGGCGAATGAACACAGGTTCTACATGAAGAGGTGTAAAGGTGGACGTGGGCTGGTTAGCATATGGGAGTGCATCAACAGTGAAACAATAAACATGACAGAATATTTAGTAAACAACAAACAGGACCTGCTACAGTATGTTGCTAATGCAGAAGGGTTTGTCTCCTGCTCCTTAAAATTTGTTGGCTTTGGACCCTGAAACAGACTGGCATCTCATTCAGGGGTTTTGTTGTGATCTCAGTCTTTTATATACCATGAAAATTGGGGCACCAGCATTGGGAGTCCTTTGTCTCAAGAAAGATATATATATAAATAAAAAGGTGAACTGTGCCTCTCATCCTTTCCAGGTTGAAAAAGGAAGTACTAATATATCTATTCTCACATTTCCCTCTTTCTCCTTCACTCCCTGTGTCTCTCTGTTTGTTTCTTTCTATCTGGGACTGCTTCTGTAATTCAAAAACCCAGCCTTCAATACATTGTGTTACACTCTTTCAGACCGAAAAATTGCATTTAGCATGTTAAGGGTACATGTGCCTGTTCTATGGAATACCCAATCATTTGCCCGATAATTTCAGGAATTGGTCAAACAACTGAATTCTCTATCTGCTGTAGCAGATAGAGAATCTATCTGAGTATCAGTGCTTTATTTAATTGACCCTGAAAAAAAAAAAAAAAAAAAATGAAAAGCAAAGTAAACCCTGATGAGATTTGAACTCACAACATAAAGGGACATAACTAAATACTGTGAACCTATTTAACAGATATTCTACTGATTCTTCCAATCCATTATAAAAGAATAGTATCAGTGTTTTTTTATAATGGATTGGCATTATTCTTTTGTAATGGACTGCTGCTATTTATAAACAGCATTTGCAAAGCAATGGAGGAGACTTTATTTATTGCTGAACCTGTTAATAACAGCCAAATGTCCCTCAAATTACATCATGATATCTTAAACAGTCATCCTTATGCCACCCTTTTCTTTATTCTTCTCTCATCACCTATTCTTACTTTTATTCTTTTACTTGTTTCAGTCATTTGACTGTGGCCATGCTGGAGCACCACCTTAAAGGGTTTTTAGTCTAAGAAATTAACCCCAGGACTTATTCTTTGTAAGCCTGGTACTTATTATATTGGTACATATATATATATATATACAACAAGCTTCTTTCAGTTTCCATCTGCCAAATCCACTCACAAGGCTTTGGTTGACCTGAGGCTATAGAATAAGACACTTGCCTAAGGTGCCATGCAGTACGACTGAACATGGAAACATGTGGTTGGGAAGTAAACTTCTTACCACACGTCCAACCTTTACCTAGGCCTCATGTTAATAACTACACCTAGTCCTTTCTACCCAGGATCTTGGCCTTCTGGAAATCCCCTCTGTTCATAAAGATATGAACAGAGGGGATTTCGATGATGTGACTGTATATTTTTAGAATGACATAGTAGGGTAGGTGTGAAAGGCCAGATCTGGCCAGTTTGAACATGAAACAGGTTGAATATTTTGACCAGATGTGGCAGGTTTAAATGTTAAAAGGTTAATTGCTTCCATCTCAATGACTAAGAAAGGCTTACAAAAGTCAAGGGCACTGAACATCCTCCTTGACTAGAAACAGAAATGACACGTTAGATATGCAGTCAAGCATAGCCTTAAAAGATAGGATGGTCCTGGTTGGAATGCCTTTGTTCATAGCTTTGCTCGATTAGGGTTGACTTGAGGTTAAACAACAACAGCAAAAGCAAACAACAAAACCAAAAACATGAAATTTAACAATTCAAAGAATACAAATTATAGAAATGGCTCCTTCCGAAATCTATTTAATTGTAGAAGATGTTAGGAATCGGTAGATTCCAATCTCATTTAAGTACACAAAACTAGGAATAAAACTATGTTAACACATCTTTATCTTGATACAATCAGTTGTCGGTGTCTGAGAATGACGATTGCATTTTAGCAGAATTCTCACAGACCGACAAGGGATCTATGGAGTGCAATAGCTTGTTAAATAAGAAAACATTTTGATAACAACAACACGATCAACAACAACAAAAAAAAGCTTATTATTATCAATTGAATTGAGAAAACAATAACAACATCAACAACATCTATAAATGATGCATATAATGCATTTTCTTCAAAAAAAAAAAAGAAAAACAAGTGAAGGGAAGTTAGTAAAAAAAATATTAAAAAATATAATTAAAATAATCTGAGGGAAAAAAATAAGTGTTAAGGAGTGAAATTAAAAATATTATCTTAATTTCTGTACTGTAGCTTAGCAACAAATAAAAGATGATGGCAATAATATCTAATGCTTTAGCTTAGCTCTTCAACTTTTCTATCTATCTGCGCAATTTCAGTTTCTTTCTTTTTCTTTTTT
>NC_068993.1:39200657-39203020 GCF_001194135.2 Octopus bimaculoides | reverse complement strand
TACATGTGTGTGTTTGTGCTTGTATGTGGTGTGGTGTGGGGTGGGGGTGAGGTGAGGTTTGGGGTTGGGAGGGTTGGAGTTATTCAGAGATAAATTTAACTTAAACCTGTGAATAAATACATGTGCAACATAAATTGACAGAAGTATTAATGTCTATATATATATATATACATATACACACACAAGCACGTTCTGTAAGTTTCACTTTCACTTTTGCTAACAATATTCGGATGACAAAAACTTGATGAATAAGCTGACAGGAGATGATGACGATGACGACGACGACGACGACCACGACGATGATGATGACAATGATGATGATCATTATAATAATAATAATAATAACAACAACGATTATTTCTTGGCATAATGACACAGTTGAGTCATTTGTTTTAATTTATCTGTACAGTAATAAAACAGGAGAGGTCTATAGAATGATACTGTCAGAATACTTCAGTTATGGTCTTGTTTAAACACACTAACAAAATGTGTTTTTATGTACAGAATAGTTTGTACTGTATAGGAAGTTATTTTATGCGACAGAATGGCCAGGAATACATCATTTCTGATATCAGTTACAAGTAGAAAGCAATGACAAGCAACGTGATTCTTTTTGTGCTTTGTAATGAACTAATGATGATTTAAATTCTTCATCTAAAGAGAAGCCAAACAAAGGCTAAAGTAACACCGATTCCTTCCTTTTCAACAACACCTTGCAATCCATCATAATATCCATTCACTTACTGATGGCACAACTTAACATTCCTCTCCATACTTCCCATTCCATTCTTGGTCCATTGATAAATTCCAAAGCTACAAAGTTGTTTTTCACCAATCATCGTTGTTCCACTTCATGGTGGTCTTCTTAGATCCTTAGTATTCACACAACTCTTTCTAAAAAAATAATGGTTTAAAGTTTTGGCACTGTGCCAGTAGTTTTTTAAGGGATGGGGGAAGTCAGTTGCATCAACCCCAGACTGGGATGTATTTCATCGACCACAAAAGGATTAAAAAAAAAAGCAAAGTTGACCTTGGTAGGATTCGAACTCAGAATGCAAGGCTGGAAGAAATGCTGCTTTTCAAAAAATAGATATTAAAAATGTATAAAAAATAATGACTAAATATTTGACAAAATGGTGTAAAAATTTTATGACAATCGTATGGAACTTTTGGCCTAAATGAACTTGTTACTCTGATAGATTTTTAATGCATGGTTTTAACATTTGGCTGTCCTACCTTGGGTCAACAACACGGACTGAAACACCCATACTTAATCATGTATAAAACATAAATCGTACCATTTTATACTAAATTTTAACTGAATCATGGGGCCAAGCTAAAAATTGGAAAGGAAAATAATTTGCACCAAAATTTAACACTAAATTATGAGTGCGACTTATCTATGAGTGCAGTGTAAATAATTACTTGTGTAAATAACCATCGTTATTTACATTTGTTAATACCAATAGTTTTCTGTTGACTTCACTGGAGCACTTAGGACCTGTAACTAAGAGCCAAATTCTAAGTTTCAAAGTTTGGAAATCTAACATTTGTAATGCTCAAGAACTCGATTATTTTATACTAAAGAAATTCATTTGACAATTATTTTATATCAGCTGCTATCAAAATTAGACAATCGGTTAAGTGAATTGGTAGAGTATTAATTAAAATGGTTGCTTTATTTAATTGCAGATCTAAGTTTATGATCTAAGTTCAAATCTTGTTGAATACAAATTTACCTTTCATCCTTCTAGGGTTAGTAAAATAAAGTGTTAGCTAAGTAGAGGGTACTAGAATCAGTTCAATATTTCTATATAGCAATCTTAGATGGAATGCAATTATAACGGAAGGTTGGCATAATTTTGAGACGTAGTTGTGCAGTTGAGATATTTGCTTTTCCTAATCATGTGGTTTCAGGTTCAGTCCCAATGCATGGCACCTTTGACAATTTGTCTTCTACTTGAGCCTCTCACAGAACAAAACCTGGTGAATAGATTTGATTGAGGAAACTGAAAGAATCCCAACATATATATATATATATATATATACGTATTCCTTTATTCTTTTATTTGTTTCAGTAATTTGACTGTGGCCATACTGAAGAACTACCTTTAGTTGAACAAATCGACCCTAGGACTTATTCCTTGTAAGCCTAGTACTTATACTGTCGGTCTCTTTTGCCGAACTGTTAAGTTATGGGGACGTAAACACACCACCATCAGTTGTCAAGTGATGGTGGTGGGGACAAACACAGACACACAAACACACACACACACACACACATACATACAGATATACGTGTGTGTGTATATATACATGTAAATAAATATATATATATATATATATATATATATATATATATA
>NC_068993.1:39197256-39200360 GCF_001194135.2 Octopus bimaculoides | reverse complement strand
CACACACACACACACACACACACACACACACACACACAGAGATGCTCATATCTCTGTATTTGCATATCTATAAATGCATATTTAACAAAATAATCATTTGAAATAATACTAAACACTTAATTTTTAAAATTTTATATTTTATTTCTATTTCATTTTTTATTTTCATTTTTATTTCCTCGGCGCTAGATTTACAAGGAATTCCAGATATCACATCATGACTCAGCTAATTCTCTATCCGACTCCAACATCTCTTAATCTCTTCGAGTTTATTCTTCAACGAAATTCTCCGAGTTTTTCCTCTGGAATGAATCCGTGAATCATATGATTCCGTATTTGCTCATCACTCAATAATGTCTGTAGAAGGATTTAGATAGTTTTATAGATTACTGTTTGGTAAAATACCTCGAGGTACCTCCTCATCATTTTTATTACACTTTCAGCCTTCCTTACAAATTTTCGAAGCTTAACTTTTATTGTTCATTCTTTGTTTCTTGTCATTTTTATTTTCTTTGTTTTTTCTTAATATAAATTTTATCTCCAATTATTTTTTTACAGTATTTATTTATTTTTATTTGAGTATTTTTTTTTACACTTTTATTTATTTATTAATTCATATATTTTTACTTTCTGTTTTGTTTTGTTTTGTTTTGTTACGATTTTTGTTTGCTGATATTTTTTTTTATTTTTGAATTAATCTGAAGGAAACTGAGAAAAGAGAGGGTATTTCCAGGGTTAGGATGTCTCATAAGAGAAGAAGAGAGAGGGAGAGAGGGAGAAAGAGAGAGAGAGAGTGGGGTCAGATAAGGAGTAGGGTGATATATAGTGGGGAGGAGAGTGGGTGGGAAAGGAGGTAGAATGGGGTGGGAGACAGGGTGTGTGAGGGAGAAAGAGAGATAAAGAGAGGAATAGTAGGTAGGGAAGGAAGAAAGAGAAGCGTGAGAGAGAGAGGCAGGGAAACAGTGGGTGGAGGAAGAAAAAAGCGAGGAAGAGAGAAAAAGAGAGAGGGGAAGAGGAATGAGAAAGGGAAGAGTAATGAGAGAGGGAGAGAGAAAGGAGGAATGAGAGCAAAAGAGAGAGGAGAGATGGGTGGGTGGGAGAAAGAGAGACAAAGAGGGATAGAGAGGGAGAGGGAGGGAGGGAGAAAGAGAGATGAGGTAATAAGGAGGAAGAGGGAAAGAGAAAGAGCAAAAGGGATGAGAAAGAGGTGTGAAAAGGAGAAAGAGAGAGAGAAAGGAAGAGAGAAGAAAAGGAGGGAGAAAGAGTGAAGGAGAAAGAAACAGAAAGAGAGAGAGAGAGAGAGAGAGAGAGAGAGACCTTGATACCTTTTATTTTGATTGATGTTCCTATTTCCTGCCAGTTGCAATTACTAAGAACGGTAAAGTTTACAATTCCATATGAGTGCTAGCAAACCAGAAGTGGATAGTTAAGATCAGCCAGCAATAATAATAACAATAATAATAATAATAATAATAATAATAGTAATAATAATAATAATAATAATTATTATTATTATTATTATTATTATTATTATTATAACAATAATAAATAAATAAATGAATAAATGAAATGAAATAAAATGAACAAATAAACAAAGACACGTATATCACTTCCTTTTGACAATTGGTGGAGATTGACCTAGAGAATATTGCTCATTGGAAGGAAATTCCTTCTCAATATTACTGCTACTAATAATAATAATAATGATGATGATGATGATGATGACGATGACGACGACAATAATAATAATAAGAAGAAGAAGAAGAATATGGCCCCCCCCCCACCTGCAAGATCATGCACTCTTTATCTTGATATGAGATCACCATGTTGTGCACACATGGTTGTGATGCATGTGCCTGGTGTACCCTTATCAGACGGGGTAGTCATGATGGGTATATTGGACTTCGTATATTTGCAGCCCAGTGTCACTTTGATGGCATGTACTGCTCTCTCACTCAATAATAATAATAATAGTTTCAAATTTAGGCATAAGGCCAGCAAGTTTTTGAGGAGAGGGGGATGTCAATTACATCGACTGCAGTTCTTGACTGGTAATTAGATTATTGACTCTGTAAGGACGTAAGGCAAAAGTTGCCCTTAATGTTAAGTTTAAACATTTTGCCCTGTGTGCTAATGATTCTACCAGTTCACTGCTACAATGATAATAATAATTATAAAGTTGTAACTGAGGGTGAAAATGTAATGATTCTCTGTGATTTTTCTGTACATACAGACAGAACCATCAAAGCTAATTAACTGGATATTCTTGTTAAGTCTGTTTAGTGATTGACATAAATATTCCTTGTGATCATAATACTGAGCCAAAAGAACTGGACAAGCTTAGAAAATATAAAGATTTGCTCATTGAAATTGAAAATGGTGTGACATCTCAAGGCAGTTAAAATACCAGTGATTGCAGGAGCAAAAAACAGAACTGAAAATTATTTGAGAATGATTTCTGGCTTACCATTCCTGCAAAAAGTGCAAAAGAATGTTTTAACAAGTATGTCACACGTATGGAGATAAGCATTGTTGCTGTGAGAATGATTATCTCCCATGAACACTCATGTGTGTTTATTTTAATGGTCTTCAGTGTATCTTTGCCCTAGGTTTCAGGGGACATTCGGCAAGAAATGGGAACTAAATTGAAGGAATAACAAAATTCATAATAATAATAATAATAATAATAATAATAATAATAGACCAGATATAGTTGTCAAAGATCATGAAGGAAAAAAATGCTTTCTAATTGATGTATCAATACCAGCAGATGACAACGTTTCCATAAAAGAAATGGAGAAACTTTCAAAATACAAAGACCTAGAAATAGACGTAACTCGAATGTGGAATCTAAAAACAGAAACAATTCCTATCATAGTAGGTGCCTTACGTATAATAAAAAAATATTCAGACAAATACATAACAAAAACACCAGGACTAACAAGTATATATAACATACAGAAAATTTTACTACTGGGCACTGTACACATCCTATGCAAAACACTTTCAATACAGTAACCATAAAAGCATCACAGCAAACCACAGCACATACCCAAGGCACACAGAGCTGCGCTCGGTAGTGAAGTGAAAGCACGTTATAAAAATAA
>NC_068993.1:39192944-39193773 GCF_001194135.2 Octopus bimaculoides | reverse complement strand
TTTCATTTCATGCATTCATTTCGTTTGTCTTTGATTTTGTCGGCTACACTGTATAGTAGGGTCAGCTGGACACTGTCTGTGAGAAAAACAATACCATGATATGCAATTCACTCTTCCAGAAATTTGGAAATGACTTGCTGTACTGCTTGGCATTCCTGCCAGAAGCTCCTATAGGAACATTTCAGAATGTTTGGGTGTCAATCTGAGGACAGTGCAGAGGATTTGGAAAGAGTTGGATGAGTGTAATGGTGATTATGAAGGTGCAGCAGCTCGGAAAACTCACTCTGATCCTTCTGATGAGAAAATAATTTGTTGGCGAGACCCAGGCCATGATTGACAACGATCCCTCCAATTCAATCAGGTCCATTGCTAGGGACATGGGAGTGTCTGAGTTTCTTATCAGGCAGGGAGTACATGAAGATATTTGGTATTCCTCATACAAGATGAGAAAGGACCAATTTTTATCCCAAGCCATCAAGGACAAGAAGAAAGATCGCACTATGAAGCTTTTGAACAAACTCAACCATCCTCTCCAGCCGAACATGTTTTGGTTTTTCTCAGACGAGAAAGGTGTCATCTAGCATCAGATGGAATATATATATATATATGTATATGTATATACATATATTCACAATGGGCATCTTTCAGTTTCTGTCTACCAAATCCACTCACAAGGCTTTGGTTAGCCCAAGGCTACAGTAGAAGGCACTTACCCAACGTGCTATGATGTGGGACTGAACCCAGAACCATGTGGCTGGGAAGCAAACTTCTTTTGCACCTACACACACACACATACACATACATATGCACATACATACACTTATGTATA
>NC_068993.1:39190635-39192798 GCF_001194135.2 Octopus bimaculoides | reverse complement strand
TACAGAAAAAAACAAAATACGAAGACAGGTGTATGAACAACAAGCAGATGTATTAGTTTGATGCTTGAGAAGGTGAGAAAGTCTTTTATGTTTTGAGCCTACGTTCTTCCACAAAAAAGAATAAGAGAAAATAAATAGAGAGAGAATAAAAAACTTGTGGATTTAGTGGTCAAGCATCCATTATGTGTATTAGTGTATAGATAGATAGATATAGATAGATAGATAGATAGATAGATAGATAGATAGATAGAGAGAGAGAGAGAGAGAGAGAGAGAGAGAGAGAGAGATTTTAGTGTGTGTGTGTGTGTGTTCTACCAATTATGCTACTCTGGCATCAAATTTATATTCAACAATGAAGATAAAGAAAAAAGTCTTTTATGGTAACTAATCTTGTCCTTGTTTTTTTTTTTTTTTGTATTCAAATCCTTCTTGTCAACAATTTTTAATCACTTAGAATCCCAATGCAATAAATAAATACCAGTAATATACTACCATCTTGGTATCCACACTCTATTTAGCATGGTGGAGATTACTCTCTCAAGGCGCCAGGTGTTAAAACACCCGAAAGTCATGTACAGGTGAGACAACTTGTTCCAAATCCCATTCAAGATGGATAGACATCAATATTTTGCTATTTTTGTGACTTATCAACATCATATATACAAACTGAATTTGAGGTGAATAAATTAATAATCCATGACTTATATGCAAATAGTGTGAAAACTATAGGCTGGTATGGCTCAGAAAATACATTGGCAATTAAGAAGTCCCTTAACCCCTTGGGGTTCGATGGGGTGCTGCAGCCATGCAGCATATCTAGAGCCAAAATGCCTGGTGGAGCCCATCCCTCATCAGGTTAAACTCATTTCTACAGCTAAGTGGACTGGAGCATTGTAAAACGGTTTTGCTCAAAAGCACAGCACACAGCCTGGTCCAGGGATCAAAACAGCAATCTTATGATCGTGAGTCCGACACCCTAACCACTAAGCCATGTGCTTCCATGGAAAATGCATACATAAGAATAAATTCAAATATAAAATGGAAGCAATGCTAATGTAATAAACCTTACCGATCACACATACTTAATGTACATGATCCGTATATTTGCTGGTAGGCTGCGATTTGGTATGATGGAGGTGACTCTCAGAAAGTGTTCGGTGTTAAAGCACCTCAAAGTCATGGACAAGCAAGACAACTCATTCCCAACGCCATTCAGGAGTATTCTTTTGTTATCATATTTCTGTTGAAATATACTGCCTATATTTCAATTAATTTTTTTAAATAATAAAGAATTTACTGAAATACATTTGTCATTATTAATCTGGTGTTTGAAACATAAATTAACATGAAATTTTAATGGAAATCTTCATTTCAAATACCCCAAAACAAGAAATTTCTATCATAGAATCGAAATCAGTCTTAGGCAAGTTGGTGGCATCAAAATGGTTAAACTTTCCATGACATCCAATTTCAATGTCTTTTGTAAACTGCTGCTACATCACACCATTGCAGACCAATTATAGTCCATTGGCACCTTAGACATCTTAGAATGAAATGGGGTTTTTTTTTTTCCAAAGAATGAAGAGAAATTCTAAATTCAAATTAATTACATTCGCCCACTTCCATGCACTATTACTTAATTCAGTTCCTGGTCTTTTACTTTCTGTTTCCTCAATTTTCCTCAGTTTTTCTGTCTCTTATTCATTCCCACCCCAACAGCTCCTGTTTCTGCTTTTTCCTTCTTGCTTATTTGCATCTTAATTCTTTTTCTTTTTTGAAGTCTTTACAAATCTCTTTCTCTTCTTTTCCTTTTCTATTACTGTCTTACTAATACTCAATTTGTTATCCTATCTTATACTCTTCCTACCTTCCTCTAAGTGTTTCTCCCTCTATCTCTTTCCTTTTCTCTATATCTCTCAATATATAGCTTTATAAATATTTCTTTCTCTTCCTATTACTCCTGCCTCTCTTTTTATTACTGTCAAGTCTTCTTCGTCCCGTCTCTATCCATATAAATAAATAAGTAGATAAGAATACCTTGAAGAAAATTAGTGTTGTTCCAAAACAATTCAAACAAATATATATATATATATATGTATGTATATATATATATATATGTATGTATGTATATATATATATATATATATATATATATATATATAT
>NC_068993.1:39189417-39190457 GCF_001194135.2 Octopus bimaculoides | reverse complement strand
TACACATACATGTGCATGTATGTGTATATGTGTGTATGCGTGTGCATGTATGCATACGCACATTTCGACAGACAAATAAGCAAAGACATAGATAGATAGATAGATAGATAGATAGATAGATAGATAGATAGATAGATAGATAGATAGATAGATAGAATGATAGATAGATTAACAACGATTTAAAGAATATTATTAAGAGAAAGAAACAAACAACTTGGGGATTTATTTGAAGAAATAGAAATATTTACATGTTGTGAATCAAACATTAACAACATCAACAACAACCACCACCAACCACTAGTAGTAGTAGTAGTAGTAATAGTAGTAGTAGTAGTAGTAGTAATAGTAGTAGTAGTAGTAGTAGTAGTAGTAGAAAGAAAGTGTGACATAAACGAAGTCTTAAAAGCAAAATAAAGAATTATATGTTTGTAAAATAAAAAACAAATATTTAAAAAAGCAAACAAATATGAACTGAGAAAAAAAAATGGTATCAATGCATTTTATTGATTCTGAAAGATATAAGGCATAGGTAAGTGAGAGAGAGAGAGAGAGAGAGAACAAAAGAGAGAGACAGAGTAACAGATACAGCTCATAGGCAAGAGTGGGGAGGGGGAAGAAAGTGAGAAAAAGAGAGCAGGGAGTGAGAGAGTAAGGAGAGGAAGGGAGGGAGGGAAGAGTTAGTTTTCTCTACGGTTGTTTCACACCTTACATACTTTGTAATGCTTTAGTACGGTTGTTGGTACCAATGTCAGAGAGAACGTGATGGGGAGGGGGGAAGATTGGTGAGGATCTGAATAAGGAAAAAATAAGGAGGGGTAGGAAAGGGGTGGAGGAAGTGAGAAAGAGAGGAGTGGGTGGGAGAAAAAGAAAGAAACAAAGTTGTGGAGATGTAGTAATGTGTGTGTGTGTATACATACACATATAAATATATAAATATATATATATATATACTTATATTTGCTCATAAACATACACGTATACATACATGCATACATATATATTTTTGTACATATGTATCTGTATATGCATATGTATATATA
>NC_068993.1:39183907-39187690 GCF_001194135.2 Octopus bimaculoides | reverse complement strand
ATAATATACATACATACTAACATACTTACATATATATATACATATATATATATATATATGATGGAACCAGCGATATTTTTATATGAATGATGAGCTAAACTGAAACAAAAAGAAAAGAAAAAGACAAATAAAAATATGTTTAAAAAAAAAAACCAACGTAACATAACAGGAACAAAAAAAAAAGGAAAAGAACATAATTTAGTAGATTTTTATGTGCAGAATAAAAGACCAGTTTTCTTAATCAATTAAAGCGTTTCAGTATCGGCTGGAGTCAGGATAATCCAATAATGCAAAAATGGTAACGAATTAATAGAGTGAATGAAGAACAAGAAAAATACAAAGGTCACATCAATTTTCAATTAATTTCAATTAAGAATATCCTCTTACACTTCTTATTGCCTCTGCTTAGGCTTGTTTTTGTTGACGCAACTTTTCTTTTAATTTTTAGTTGTGTTTTGCATATAGCAGTTGTTGTTTAGCTACTGTTGTTGTTGTTGTCGTTGTTGTTGATGTTATTGTTGTTAAAGGTGCATGTGTTACTGTTACAATTGTTGTTATTTTGTTTACATTGATGAACTTCATTAATTTTGTTGTTGTTGTTGTTGTTGTTTTTGTTGTTGCTTGCATGTGCTACTGCTGTTGTTGATTATGTTGTTGACAGTGGTGTATTTGTTGTTGTAACTGTTATTCTTTTTCTTTTTCTTGTTGTTGTTGTTGCATATGCTAACAACTGCTGTTGTTAGCACCAGTAGTGTTACTGTTGTTGATATTGCTGTTGTTGTCAGTGGTGGAGTTTCTCTTTCACATATTGTTGTTGCAGCTATCTTCTTTGTTATTGCTGATGGCATGTTGTAGTGCTGGTAATTGTGGTAGCTGTTGTTGTTGAAACAGTAGTAGTAGTAGTAGTAGTAGTAGTAGTAGTAGTAGTAGTAGTAGTAGTAGTGGTGGTGGTGGTGGTAGTAGTAGTATTAATATTATTATTATTATTAGTAGTAGTAGTAGTAGTGGTAGTAGTAGTGGTGGTGGTGGTGGTAGTAGTAGTAGTAGTAGTAGTAGTAGTAGTAGTAGTAGCTGCAGCAGCATTAGCAGCAGCAGTAGTGGTAACAGCAGTTGTGGTAGCTGCTGCAGCCACAGTAGTGGCAGTAGTAGTAGTAGTAGTAGTAGTAGTAGCAGCAGCAACAGCAGTGATGGTGGTGGAAGTAGTGTTGGTGGTAGTAGTAGTGATAGTGGTGGAGGTAGTGTTAGTAGTGATAGTTGTGGTAATGGTTGTGGTGGTGGTGGTAGTGGTGATTGTACTGTCAGTGGTAATGGTGCTGCTAGTACTAGTGGAACCTTATATATGTTTTCAAGCTCCACTTAGATGGAGTACTATAATCAATAGTATTCCATCCATCACCCCTCTCCTCTATCAAACGTGTCCTTCAGCTAAAAGTGGTTGATTGCAATATGAAGGACTTTTGACACCTATTTCTATCAGGTCGAGCAACCACATCGAGAAACTCCCTCGCTAGTTCAGTATATTACTGGTACCAATAACTAAACTATCTGTAGTTGTTTCTATTGGTACTGCTGCTGTTGTTGCTGTTGTTTCTGCATTGCTACAGATTAGCATGGATTAAGCTGTCCAATGGAATAAAGGTTATCCGAGGAAAGACAAGGCATGATTCACAGATCCACTTTCCTGATTATGCTATGTCTCCACCTAGTTGAACACCAAACTGCACATGTCTATGTGCAGTGAAGAATTGTCTAAAAATGCAATGCAACAACTTGAACATGCTGCACAGTCTCCTGTCTCTTCTCTTTCCAATATACTTTTATATGCCCCAAGATTTCGATGGCAGCATCAGCAGAGATAAACAAAGAGGTAGGGGCCAGTTAAATTGTAATAGACACTACCCCTCTGTCATTTATGCAGGGTCACATGCCACAACAATATTTTGGGAGCTTATGAGATTAAGGATTTTACTATTAAGTTTGTGTGTTTCTTATATTTGTCTAACTTGCATAAGAATGACAGTTCCAACCCTCCTCACCAAATGTCCTTGCTGTAGTTCTCTGGAATATTCTAGATGATTCTAAGTGTTTGGAGATGTTTTTATTTTGTTATTTTTTCATAGAGTGATGGGGACTGTGATGTTTAACTCTTTTGTTACTAAATTTCTGTTGAAATATACTGCCTTTGAATTAATTAATCATTAAGTAATGAAGTTACATTGTGTTGGTAGATGGCCTGTGTTTATAGCTTGATTACAACCTGTAAGGATTTATGTATGTGTGTGTGTGTGTGTGTGTGTGTGTGTGTATCTTCCTCCTCAATTCCCTCCTTAACACAGCACACTTCTGATTCTTCCAGTCACTCAACTCTTTGTCCTTTTTAATATATAAATATTCTCTATGCTCACTCTCTTTACAATCTCTTTCTCCTTACTCCCTCTCTCTCCCTAACTCTCTGTCATAACTCTCTCACCTTCCTCTCCCTTCCTGTCCTTACTTTCCCTCTCTCTTTCCTTTCTCTACCTCGTTTCTCAGTCTCCATCATTTTACTCTTCCTCTCCCCTTGCTCTTCATTTTACTTACTCTCCTCCGCATGCTCTCTTTCACATATACTCTCTCTCTTTCTCCCTCCCCTCTCTCTCTCTTTCCGTGTCACTTCAAGTTTCTCTCCCTCTCCCACTCTCCCTTTCCCTCCCCCTCTCTCTCCCCCTCTCTCTCTTTCCATGTCACATCAACTTTCTATTCCATTTGCTCACCTTCTCAAAAGCGTTGTCATTTTTTAATAAGTTTCCATCTCCCACTCTCCACCATTTCCCCCCTCTCTCTCTCTCTCTCTCTTTGTCTCTCACTCTTCCTCTCTCACTCTTCCTCTCTCTCGCCCACTCTTTCATGATTCCCCTTTCGATGCCAGTTAAGTCGAGGAGAGCCATATTCTACGCACACAGAGTTCCAGGCTATTATTGACATTTTCTAAACACTTCGTCTTAGAAAACGTTTCATCTTTTGCTACTTCTGAACATTTCTTAACTTCCCACCTACCCCCCTGTCACCACCACCACCACCACCACCATTATCATCATCGTCGTCACCATCACCATCACCATCACCACCACCACCACCACTACCACTGTCACCAATATCCAAACCATCATTGTCACAATGTTCCACCACCACTACTACCACCACCACTGCCATCACCACCACCACTATCACTGTCATCACTACCACCACCACTACCACCGTCACCAATATCCAAACCATCATTGTCACAATGTTCCACCACCACTACCATCACTACCACCACCAGTGCCACCACCACCACCACCACTGTCACCAATGTCTAAACTATCATTGTCATAATGTCTTCCACCACCACAACCACCACCACCACCACCACCACCACTACCACCACCATTACCACTACTACTACTACCATCACTTCCACCGCAACCACAATATGACGTACAACGTTTTGATGACTACTGCAACACAGCTACAACATCACTTTTATTACAACTACTATTGATACAACCACCACCACTAATACTGCAACCGAAACAGTATTATAACCACTTGCATCAATACCAATACCATCATCATCAACACATCTACTACTATCCCTACCGACACACTCACCACTACCAACACCACCACCATCACCATCATCATCATCATTATTATCATCATCACTACCACCACTATTATTACCACCCACAGCCGCCACCACCACCACTTCCTCACCTCCCCGCCGCCCAGTTATCGTTTCCTCCTCAACCTCACATGTAA
>NC_068993.1:39178671-39182711 GCF_001194135.2 Octopus bimaculoides | reverse complement strand
CACCACCATCGCCATCACCACCACCACCGCCACCGCCACCACCACCACTTCCTCACCTCCCCGCCGCCCAGTTATCGTTTCCTCCTCAACCTCACATGTAATCATTTCAAAAAGGTTGACGAGCTCATTCCTTCATCTGGAAGTCCTCGCCTGCTGGCTTCTGTCTCTTCCCTTACTTGTTGACTTTTCACTTAAGCAATCCTTCTCGACGGTTCACTGAGCATTCTTCAAGTACCTCCCCATGTTTTCATAATAAAATAAGCAGCGAATTCGGCCGGCAGGTATATATATGCTGTAGTCGATCTTGCCCTAATAAACACGATCGTGCCGTGTGTGCGCGCGCGCACACACACACAGATGCATACATGCATATATGAATATATATATATAGATGATGATGATGATGATGATATATGTATAATACATACACACATACACATATATACATACGTATTACACACATATATATGTATATATATTATACATATAATATATATATTATATATATAATATTTATACATGTATACACATGTATATGTAAACATATATACATAGATACAAATGTATATATATATATATATATATAGTTGTATTCAGACCTTTAACTTCATAACACTTCATATATTATCAGTGTGTCATTTATATTTTATTATATTACACACACACACAAATACACACACACACACACACACACACACACATACACACACACACACACCACTGCACCACACACACACACACACATGCATATACACGTACATATACGCATGCATAAACTCTAAATTAGAGCTCTTTCCTTGCGTATAAAATCTTCAATAATATATAAACTCCATTCGTGTCTTGATACAAAGTCATATGTTATTTTATCGATTTCGCGAATCGTTAGAAACGCCAGAGAAAATGCTTTACAGAATTGGTGACGAATCTTCACGCTGGAAGTTCAAACCTCACTTTGGTCATGTACTTGAGTCAAAGGTATCGTCTAACCCCTTTCTCTTAAAATTGCATGCCTTGTGTCTAAATCAGAAGCATTTATTTTATGACGCTATTCTATGACATTTGGGGTTATGTAGTCTTGCCAGGGCGTTCTCAGAAGTCCTCAAGCATCTCTGGAGGAACACGTTTAGCTCTCGGTCGATTTTCACGCTGCTTTGTCTATGTCACACTGGCATAAGAGAACTGTTGGCAGAACTATGCTATTATAGAGCCAGATCTTTGTGCGAGGGCTGGATGTGTTGGAGGACAAGATAGTGCATATTCTCTGGAATACGATCACATAACCATAAAGACTTTCGAAAGAAAGGCAATATATGACCATACATCTAAATTGTCACAAAATGAAGATCAAAACTAGCAGGTCAAATGCTTCGGCTACCTAAACAACGCCTTTCTAAAACAGCTTTTAAATGGACACCAATGGAGAGGAAAATAAAGAGGGGAAGGCCGAAAGCTACATGGCGCAGAACATTCCTAACTGACATGAGAGAAACCAATATCAAAAGGCCGGATGCAGAGAAAAGCGGAACCAACAGAAACCTTTGGCGTCAACTTACTGTCCGATTTGTTCTGGAGCACAGGTAGTACTGAACTGATTCTACGACATTAAGCGATATCCATTCTTACATGAACCTTTTCCTTGATTTCTCCTTTTAAAAGAAAAAATTATATACATTTGTTCTTCGATCTCCTTCCAATTGACTGTCTTTCAGGAATTCTTTCTGAATTTTATATCGATAGTTTGAATTCTGCAAAGAGCGTCGTGAAATTGGATCTTTAGAAAGTTGGATATCATTTATTTTAATGAAGAATTTATTGTTTCCGATTGCTTGCAGATGAATCTTTGAAAAGATGAAAACGTAATGAGCTCCAAGGGTTCTATTGTTCTTTTATTTGTTTCAATTACTGGACTTTGGTCATTATGTGACACCGTTTGGAAAGGATTTGTCAAGCAAATTATTCTAAAGTCAGTAACTTATTTCATTGAGGGAAGTTTATCAAAAAACCTTTTCGAGCCATGCCGACTCAAAACGGTCTGTTACCCGGTTTCCATGACTTATGAATTCCCCACCTGGACAAGCCATCGTAAGATTACTCTTTTTTGCCAGCTGAGTGGACTGGACCAGCGTGAAATGAAGTGTTTTGCTCAAGAATACAACGTGTCGCCCGTCCAGGAATCGAAATCACAATCTTATGCTCATGTGTCCAACACCCCAACCACTAAGTCACGCGCCTCCACTTGAGGGAAATTTGATGACAAGCAGATCATTATTTTCCTGAAAAAAAAATACCATTTAAATTGACCAATATATTTGAAAAGGCGGTGAGCTGGCAGGAACGTTAGCACGCCTGGCAAAATGCTTAGCAGTATTTCGTCTGCCGTTACGTTCTGAGTTCAAATTCCGTCGAGGTCGACTTTGTCTTTCATCCTTTCGGGATCGATAAATAAAGTACCAGTTACGCACTGGGGTCGATGTAATCGACTTAATCCGTTTGTCTGTCCTTGTTTGTCCTCTCTGTGTTTAGCCCCTTGTGGGCAATAAAAAAATATTTGAAAAGAGAGTTGATAAAACCAGTTTTTCAAGAAAATTGAGCTACATACCATACAAGTACAGGGAGAAAAAGCTCACGGAAAAGAAATTCTGAAATGAGTTACTCAAAGCGCCAGTCTTAATATAATAGGAAACATATGGAAACATCTGGCTGGAAGATTGGGAGCAAGATCCTCGGAAATAACATCAATTATTGAAAATGAAAGACACATTGATTAGAGAGTGGATAAACGTGGATAAGTGTGTCTTTGATAATTTAATCAAGTTCGTGACTAATCGGATAAAATCCATGATATTGGTTTCAGATTTTGGCACAACGCCAGCAAGTTTCAGGAGAAGTAAAAACGATTATATTGACTCCAGTAGTCACCAGTAGTCAACTGATACTTACTTTATTGATCCCGAAAGGATGAAAGGCAAAGTCGACTTCAAACTTGAACTCAGAACGTAAAGACGGACGAAATGTCGCTAAGCATTTTGCCCAGCGTGCTAATGATTCTAGCAACTCGTTGCCTTAAATGAAATCCATGATATTATCTACAATAAGGTTTACAAAATATTGTGACAAAATTCCATTCATGTTGGATAACATTTCTCAGTTATTATAAGTTAAATTAACTTTGAAATTTAAATTTTATAAACCTGTCTATGAAACTCTTGTAAGCTACAGTACGTGCACGATTGGCTAAAAATTCATCAACATATTCTGTTGTAGAGTATAGTATCTGTTTCTTTCTTTCTTTCTTTAATTATTTATTGCTATGTGTATATCTGAGTGTATATCTATACCGTATTTCTTAATTTTTATTGTTTCAGTTACTAGCACTGCCTAGGAGGGTTTAGTTATACAAATCAACCCCAGAACATTTTTTAAAGTTTGCTACTTACCGAATCAGTTTCTTTTACCGAACCGCTAAGTCCCGAGAATGTAAATAAACCAACACCAATTGTCAAGAAGTGATGGGGGGAAACACACGATATATATATATGCGTGTGAGTATATGTATGTGTGTGTGTGTGTGCGTGTACGACAGGCTCTTTCAGGTTCCGTCTACCAAATCCTTGCACAACCGAGGCTACAAACATGCCACGCACTGGGACAGAACTCGGACCCACGTGGTTGGGAAACAAACGTCTTACCACACAGCAACGCCCGCGCAAAGAAATTTTAAGCTCATACTTATTGCTTTTAATATATCCAAATTTAAAGGAAGGAGAAATTCAGTTTCAAAGACGACCTGAAAGTGCAGCTTGAAATGTGTTCCTACATTCATTATGCAACATGCAATGCACCCATCAACATTTATTTGCATTTTGGTGCCAACTGCTTGACAAAGAACCGGTTCCACAGTCATTTGTTATGCACTAATTAAATGTCATTTCCTTAAAGAAATCGGAAAGAGGGCAGTTTACTCACACGCACACACACACACACACACACACACACACACACACACACACACACACACACACACACACACACACACACAC
>NC_068993.1:39173522-39177844 GCF_001194135.2 Octopus bimaculoides | reverse complement strand
TATATATGCATATCTATATATATATATATTGTTTCGACAGCATCACGAGCTGTATGACAGATTGTAGCTCCGTGAATAACCACATGATATGCCTTATTTTCAATTCCTGAAACCGATTTCCATGAATCAAAAGCCAAAGACTCCTATAGTACCGATTTATAGAGGTGCCTTGAGACAATGAGGTTGATATGGAAAGTGAACAATAGAAGTCAATCGGATAGAGTGTGAAAGTAGAAAATACCACTACTACCTCCCAAAAACCATGTTTACTCAAAGGATAAATGAAGTGAATTTCACAACTGTGCAGGATACTAATGCTTTCCTGAAGGTACATACAGAAAGCTTTGAGAAATTTGGTGAGGAACATTTGAGGATGGAAAGATGAAAATAAAACCAGGAAATTTCTCAAAAGACTCCTATCATGCAGTATCAAAGAAAGTACACTCAATGGTCAATCACTGCAAGAAAAATATCTTGCCACACATGTCGTGCTATTATCACGTTCAACACTAAGGCGACGAGCTGGCAGAATCGTTAGCGCGCCGGGAAAAAAATGCTTAACGGCATTTCGTCCGTCTTTACGTTCTGAGTTCAAATTCCGCCGAGGTCGACTTTGCCTTTCATTCTTTCGAAGTCGATAAATTAAGCACCAGTGAAACACTAGGGTCAATGTGATCGACTTACTCCCTTCCCACAAATTTCAGGCCTTGTCCTGTAGTAGAAAGGGTTATCACATCCAAAACTGAAAATGCTCATAAAGAGTTTTGAGTGCAGTAGGTACCGGTACAAGGGACAGCCGGAAGGCAAAATCGTGAATTGCTCTAACCCATCCTAGATGGTGATTTCTCATCCGACTGTATGTGGGTGGGTTACTCAATCTGTTTTTCTTGATTCCAAAGATCATGTCTTTAAATTATTCGTCTCTGTTTTTATATAACCATCTGTTTATATAGTGTAGCTTAAATACTTGATTGTTATCTTTTTAGCCCTCTCGCGTTTTTATGTACCTTTGTTTCGTTTGTATACACGCGGATTTTAGTAATAGCTTTATAAATATCTCATATGAATGGAACTTCGTCCGTCGGTACCTTCGGGGTTCAAATTCCACTGAGGTCAACTTTGCTTTTCATTCTTCCAGGGTCGATAAAATAAATACCAGTTGAGCACTGGGATCGATGTAAATGACTAGCTCCCACCCCAAAATTTCAGGCTTTGTGCTTATAGTAGAAAGGATTATATGAATGGAACTTGATTGTCGTAATAAAGAATTAAGCAAAAACCAAGAATAGGAGCCGGTCATCTGGAATCTCACCAGACACTTACAGCTTTCTAGTTGTCAGATAATGCAGCCGATAAAGAATTTCGCATTTGCATTCTATAGAGAACGAGTAGTGTAGTTTCTCTGGTTGGATAGTGCAATCAGAAACATTACAGGTTCGAGAAAGGTTCAGGATTCATAGGAGTGTCTTCAGCCGGGACCATCACAAGACGTGAGAAGAGCGATAATGAAATTGCTGTGTACTCATTTGTTTAGTGTCCAAACATTCTTAATTTCTTTGTTATCTTTGTTATCTATTTAATTAAAGACATACCAGCGAAAACCACGAGTTTCCCAATGTTATATCCATGTGTGTGTGTGTATATATATATATATATATATATATATATATACGACGGGCTTCTTTCAGTTTCCGTCTACTAGATCCACTCACAAGGCTTTGGTTGGCCCGAGGCTATCTAGACGACCCTTGCCCAAGGTGCCACGAAGTAGGACTGAACCCGGATCCATGTGGTTAGTAAGTAAGCTACTTACCACACAGCCACTCCTGCATGTATGTATGCATGTATGTATGTAAGCACGCATGTATATATGTATTATGTATGTATGTATGTATGGATGGATGGATGCGCATTTATACATACGTTCACACGTCATACACAATACATACACAAATACAGCAAACATGCTTACATTCATACATACATACGTGCTCATATATACATACATATATACTTACATCCTTCCGTCCGTCCATCCATCCATCCATCCATCCATACATACATACATACGTGCTTACATACATACATGCTTACATCCGTCCATCCATCCATCCATCCATACACACACACACACACACATACATACATACATACATACATACATACATACATACATACATACATACATACATACACATACACACAGGGTATTCTTTTCTGTTGGCTGGTTTAAAGATAGACGAAGGAAACTCAAGAGACTCACTTGATAAACCGGTAAATTTTTATTTAATAAAAATGCCTTAATTACATAAACATGTTAATATTATGAACATATTCCACTTTATTATCCCTTTATATATAATACATTTCTTACAAACATAATCATCATCATCATCATTACTATTATTATTATTATTATTATTATTATTATTATTATTATTACTACTACTACTACTACTACTATCATTATTATCGTCGACAAAATGCTGAGAGGCATTTTGTCTTCGTTTACATTCTGAGTTCACATTCTGCCAAGGTCGACTTTGCGTTTCATGTTTTCGGGGTCAATAAAACAAATGCTAATAGGATACTGGGGTCGATGTAATTTACCTATTGCCTCCCCGAAAATTGCTGGCTTTGAGCCAAAATTTTAAACCATTGTTATTACTATTATTCTTATTATTGATCAACATTTGGTAACTTCAGCAAATTTCTACTGCATCACCTGTCATACCTCCATGTTGCTGGGGTAGGGGTACAGCATTGTGTGTTCTTTTTTGTTGTTAGGAGTGTGCAAACACTTCCCGGTATTGCATTGTGTTAGTTTTTTTTCTCTTGAAGTGTGGTACATCCTTTTGTTGTATTACTGTTTGCATCGTGTATTGAATGTGTAATGCGTTGGTTAATCGGTTTGCTGGTAGAAGTTTATTCCATTGGATAATTACTGTATAGAGTGTGTCTTGTGTTTGTGGATTGTTTTGTTTATGTCGTATTATTGAATAGATAGTATCTCGTGTAGGATGTGAGCTGTTCCTAACAGAGCTATTTTTTGATTATCATTGTTATTATTATTATTATTATTATTATTATTATTATTATTATTATTATTAAAGCGGCGAACTGATAAAATTGTTAGCACCCTAGGCGAAACGCTTGGCGGCATTTCGTCCATCTTCTCGTTGTGAGTTCCAATTCTGCCGAGGTCGACTTTGCCTTTCATCCGTTTGGGGTCAATGAAATAAGAACTAGTTGAATACTAGGGCTGATATCATCAATTAGCCTCTTTCCCTCCAGTTTAAGGCTTTGTGCCTCTAGTAGAAAGAATTATTATTATTATTATTATTATTATCATTATTATTATCATTATTATTATTATTATCACTGAATGAGAGAGCAGTGCGTGCCATCAAAGTGACACTGGGGTACAAACATACGAAGCCCATCATGACTACACGTCTGATAAGAGTACACTAGGCACATGCATCACAACCATATGTGCGCGACATGATGATCTCATATCAAGATAAACAGCGCATGACCTTGCAGATGGGGCCCTTTTCTTCAGATTTAGTAGCCCATCCAGCTCAGAAGGTCCCTGAATAAGATTTGCTTAAAGATGTTGAACCAAACACCCATGTTTCCAGAAGTGAATTATCCAAATCCCAAAGAATTCCTCTCAAAACATGGCTATGATGCTCCCCCACTACTTTTGCTCGTGATCAGAAATGCACATATCATCAGCCACCAAGGGAGATAATCGACTGGTTAAGGTCAAACAACTGACAAGCAAATCTGTGGTATTGAGCAGAATATTTGCTGTAGCCCATCTTTTATACCAAGGCAAAACAATGTATGTGATAACACTTCCAATCAGTTAAGATGAAAAGCCATAAAAGCTAATGCCTTGTAATGCACTATTATTATTGTTGTTATTATTATTATTATTATTATTATTATTATTATTATTATTATTGTTGTTGTTGCTGTTGTTGTTGTTGTTGTTATTATGTGGCGGAGACAAAGTTGGAACTCTGTCCATAAGGGAAACTACAGGAAATTCATCATCATCATTCCTCTCTTGCAAGAGAGCATTTGTTTCCTCTCCGCCACTAAGCTTAACATCCTTTCCATAATCAGAGAAGTTTCTTATACCCAACACGTGTGCAGATAACTTCCTGTGGATAGACATTAGATGAAATATAATTAGTCAGTAATTAAACTAAACACTAACACACAAGCACACGCACACATGCACACACACACACTAACACATATATTTGTATGTATATACGCATATATATATATATATATATATATATATA
>NC_068993.1:39171361-39172662 GCF_001194135.2 Octopus bimaculoides | reverse complement strand
ACACACACACTTATTTGGTGCTGATAATGATGATGACTTTAGTGATGAGCTCAGAGGTGCTGCTGCTACTGCTGCTGCTAATGATGGTGATGATGATGATGACGACGATGACGATGATGATGATGATGAGGTGGAGTAGGAGGAAGTGGCAGCGGAGGAAGAGGAAGAGGAGGAGACGAGGAGGAGGTAGATATAGAAGGGGAGTAGGAAGGGGAGTAGGAAGGGGAGTAGGAAGGGGAGTAGGAAGGGGAGAGGGGAAGGAATGAGAAGGAAAGAGTGGAGGAGGAAGGGTGGAGAAAGGGTGGATGAGGAAGGGTGGAGTAGGAAGGGTGGAGGAGGAAGGGTGGAGGAGGAAGGGGTGCATGAGGAAGGGGAGTAGGGGGATGAGGGGAGGAAGACAAGGAGGGAAGGAAGGAAGAGAGGAGGAGGAGTAGAAAGGGGAGGGGAGTAAAGGAAGGTGACAGGAGGGGAGGAATGCAATGATGATGACAATAACGACGACAACAACGATGACAACGACAATGGTTGTGATGATGACGACGACGACGATGATGATTAGAATGATGATGATGATGATGATGATGATGATGATGATGATAATGATGACGACGAGGATGGGAATGATGAAGAAGAAGATGATGGCAACAACAATGTTGCTGGGTTTCTTTTAACTGAATTTTTTTTTGTTTTTGATTTTCCTCAACAAATTCTTTGCAAAAACACAATCCAAAATTCAGAATAACGGAAGACTAATTAATTTCTACAATTGTCTTTATTAACCTATGGAATATAAAAGAGAGGATGTTCCTTTACACTTTCTTTCTTTCTTCCACTTTACCAGACTTTTGGCTAATTCCTATATTAATTGTAACAGTATTTGATTGTTGTTAGCCATAATAAGAGCAAAAACAACCCTCATCTATATATCTGTCTGTTAATCGATCTATCTCTTTACCTATTAATTAATTTATCTGCCTGTTAATCTGTTCATCTATATGACTGTCCATCAATCTATCTATCTATCTTTCCTTTATATATATATATATATATATGTGTGTGTGTGTGTGTGTGTGTAGTTAATCCCCCCAAAATGAAACAAATGATACAAGAAAAACAATGCAAGAACGTTGTAATTCAATGTATTAAAAGATGCTCAGGGAAGGAAAGAAATGTTTTACGTTTCGGACAAAGCTCTTCTTCAGAAACAGGAGACATGGGAAAGTCCAAGAGAAAAAGAAGACGGAGGAAAAAATCGCCAACAATTCACATGTAGTTATATTTTGAAATGACCGGGATATATA
>NC_068993.1:39168388-39170083 GCF_001194135.2 Octopus bimaculoides | reverse complement strand
TATATATATATATTTGTTGTGTAAGATATAAGTTAGAGGTGATGTAACCATCTAAGGGATAGATGTATCCAAAGGCACTCCTGGTATTACCTCAAGATGTATGGTCCTTGTTATGAGGTATATGGTAGTAGGTAATTTAAAAAGTAAAACCGTGGTTTAATATATATAAAAAACGATAAGAAATGGATCAATAATAACAGTTTTGAGATCATTGGTGTTTTAAAGTCATCGTTATTAAATGACTTTAAAACACCAATGATCTACTTCTAACTGTTTATTATTGCTCCATTTCTTATCGTTTTATATATATGTTAGTTAGCCCTATTCACGATATCATAAGTACTATTCTTTTTATAGATGTATTGGTAATTTCTGTCTTATTTTAGTACTAGCTTCATTTCACTACTATTTACTCACCCTGGTTCCCTTTATATAGCAATAATCCATAAATATTTCCTTAGATTACTGCTAATTCAATCTTTTACCAATCGACATAAAGCTCCACGCTGCATGATGGTACGATTCTAATTTATTGAGCCTTCTGGCCTCATCTCAAGGCCGTGTTCTTTCCTCTTTACTCCTCCCTTCGTTTATTTTATTACATGCATTTGTATTCATTCTGTGTGCTATGAAGATGACGAATATTATTTTCGGGATTTTTTTCGTAAGCACCGACTAACATTGGGGGCGGAAACAGCAGTAAGAAATGTTACGTCGTGTTTTGAATTAAAAAATAATCAACCGATGTTGGTCGATTTGTTTGTTAATTAAGTTTTCTCCATTTATATATACATATACATATACATATATATACATATACATATATATATATATATATATATATATATATATATATAGTTGCAGGCGTGGCTGTGTGGTAAGGAACTTGCTTCCCAATCTCATGGTTCCGGGTTCAGTCCCACTGCATGACATCTTGGGTAAGTGTCTTGTACTGTAGCCTCGGGACAACCAAAGCCTTATGAGTGGATATGGTAGATGGAAACTGAAAGAAGCCTGTCGTATATATACTTATATAAATATATAGTATTTATTTATATATTTATGTGTCTTTGTTTCTGTGTTTGGTCCCTCCCGCCATCACTTGACATTTGATGTTGGTATGTTTATATCCCTGTAACTTACCAGCTTGTTAAAAAGAGACTGATGCAATAAGTACTAGGCTTATAAAGAATAAGTCCTGGAGTCGATTTCTACGACTAAAATACCCCTTAAGGTGTTGGTGCTCGTATGTCAAGCGCTAGCGTAATGAAAACAACTGAAATATTTGGTGCATTAAGTATTGTCTCAAAAGTAATGACAGCCTTTGAGAAAGAGGCGAAAACCTTTTCATCCAAACAAAACTCTGGAAGAAAACCAAAACTTTCAGATAGAGACCATCGGACTCTTACGTGAATTGTTTGAAAGGATCACAAAAGTACAGCTCCCAAAATTACTGCAGAGCTTAATGACCACCTTGAGAACCCAGTTTTCACAAAAACTGTTCACCAAGAGCCACACAAAGCTTGATTTCACGGAAGAGCTGCAATCAGAAAACCACTACTTTCAAAAACAAACATTGCAAAGTGTTTAGAGTGGAGTGAAAACCTACACAATTGGTCCCTAGAGAAGAGGGAGAATGTTATTTTCTCAGACGAGTCAACCTTTACCTTTTTTCCAACCACCGGCCAAGTATGC
>NC_068993.1:39160153-39168126 GCF_001194135.2 Octopus bimaculoides | reverse complement strand
TATATCTTGGAAATCCCTTCATGGCAGAATTAATAGTCAAGACTATTTAAGCATTTTATCTGATCAAATTCATCCTATGGTTGCAGAACTGTTTCTGAGGGGAAACGCAATCTTTCAGGATGATAATGCATCAATTCACACAGCTAAAGTTATTACTGAATGGTATGAGGAACATTCTAGTGAAGTTGAACATCTTATCTGGCCACCACAGTCCCCAGATCTCAGTATTATTGAACATTTATGGTGCATTTTAGAAAAACAAGTTAGGAGTTGATATCCTCCACCATCATTACTACAAGAACTGAAGACTGTTTTAGCTGAAGAATAGACAAAAATTCCTTTGGAAACAATTCAAACTTTGTACTAGTCCATACCTCGTAGAATTCAAGCTGTAATTACTGCCAAAGGCTGTCCTGCCTCATATTAAAATTAATTTGTTTGAGATTTCAAGGTGTTTCCATTATTTTGTTCAACCCCTGTGTATACTGTGAAGTGGTTTGCAGACATTGGAACTTGGCACAGTCCTGTGGCTTTATCAGCTCCTATTAAATCATCTAACCCATGCCAGTATGGAAAATGGATGTTAAATGATGATGATGATGATGATGATGATGATATATACATGATATAGGTTTAATACCAATAGCAGATGCTTGTGCAATGAAGAAATATATGTTTGTTTTAATGATGGGTTGAATATCATCAGTTGCCAAGCCTTCAGTTAGGTCATAGTAGTCTCACTGTAGTATAGGGTGTAAGTATGTTCACGTCTCTGTAACTTAGCAGTTCAGCAAAATAGGCTAACAGAATAAGTACAAGGCTTCAAACTATTAAATACTGTGGTCTATTCATTGGACTAAAAAATATCTTTGAAGCAGTGCCCCACCATGCTGGCCCCTCAATATAAGGGTAGAGGAACATCGCAAAGCTGTGACACGAGGAGATATTGATAAATTGAGTATAGCTGATCATGTATGGAAAAATGGAGACCTCCTCCCCCTGTGAGATGAAGTTAAAATAATAGATAGAGAACACCACTGGAAAATACGAAAACTAAAAGAAGCAACATATATACTAGGACACAACAACCTCCTAAGCATACTGAATGCAGATATGAATAGCATATGGGAACCAGTATTAAGGAAGGATAGGAAAATTTTAGATTTATAAGCCCTAAAATTCCCTCCATAATTGCCCACGGACATATGGCGTAGTGGTTAAGAGTGCAGGCTACTAAGACCAAGATTCCAATTTCGATTCCAGGCAGTGACCTCAATAATAATGATAACAATATCAAAAAATACCTTAGGAATGAGAACCCAGGTTCGAAATTTCTCCAAGACATTTGATGAAGGCTGGCGGGTATATCAGCCGAAACGTTGTTTTAACAAGAAACAAGATGAGGAAAAATATCTATCAAATGTGAATAATGTAAATAGTGTACATAATTCCTCATCTCTTAAATATAGAACTGAAAAGATAAGGTGTCAAGCTGGCAGAATTGTTAGCAAGCCAAGCGATGTGCTTATCAGATTTTCATCCCTTTTTATATTCCGAGTTCAAATTCCACTGAGGTTGACTTAGCCTTCTATTCTTTTAGAGTTGATAAAATAAGTACCAGTTGTATACTTGAGTTTATGTAATCAATTCACACCTCACTCCAAAGCTTGTTGGTCTTGATCCAAAATTGGAAACTAATATTAATTTTAATATAGGGCTAATGCATAAGAACTTCTAATTAGAAATTGTCACTTAACACAGTTGATCAGATCATCATATAAAATCCATTTCAAAATATGTTGTTTATTTCAGAGTAGAAAGGACAATACGGAAGGTTTTTGGTGAAATTTCTGATAATGTCAGTAAGAAAGGGAAAGAAGAGAAGAAACACTCCTCATGGATTATTACCAAACTGAAAACATAGTGTGAAATTGCAGAACTAAGGAAGAGGGCCAGATGGGAATGTTGCATTGAGGAATGGTTTAACCATTTCGTTATCATATTTCTTTTGAAATGCATTGACTTTGTTTCAATTAAATTTGCGCTCTGCCAGTTACGGAGATGCGGGTTCCAGTTGATCTGATCAACGGAACAACCTGCTCGTGAATTAATGCGCCAATGGCTGAGAACTCCACAGAAATGCGTACCCTTAATGTATTTCCCAGGAAGATTCAGTGAGACACAGAATGTGACATGGCTGGCCCTTTCAAATACAGGTACTACTCATTTTTGCTAGTTGAGTGGACTGGAGCAACGTAAAATAAAGTGTCTTGCTTAAGAACACAATGCACCACTGGAAATCGAACTCACAACCTTACAATCATGAGCTGATTACTCTAACTACGAAGCCACATGGAAAATAATGAAGAATTTAGTAAAATAATTGTATTATTAAGTTGATGCAATGTTTGGAAGAAATAAACATAAAATTTTTATGTAAAGTTTTATAGAGATGTACTTGCATAGCAAGTGACCTGATCTGAGATCATGTGCTGGAACAAAAACAATTGCAGCGTGGAAGGTGTTTATAAGCCATTTAAAATAACACACAAAGACCGTTAGATTCACTTCAACATTTAAATTTAATTTGTCAAAATGTTTTCGTCGCTTTGAGACGTCAGTGAACAGGTCGTGGTCTCAAAGTGACGAAAATATTTTGACAAATTAAATTTAAATGTTGAAGTGAATCTAACGGTCTTTGTGTGTTATTTTAAATGGCTTATAAACACCTTCCACGCTGCAATTGTTAAAGTTTTATAATTTTATGTTAAATTACTTGAAAACAAGGAATTTGTACCACAGAATTAGGGAAGATCTCAGGTAGGTTGGTATCAAAAGGGTTAAGCATATTAGTTAAGGGTAGAAACAGTCCATCTGACGGGTTTCCGTTGAGTAGCTAACTTAGGAAAGATGATAGCAATGTAATTTGATCAATAATTTTCATGTACTTAAAAGAAAGGTGGCTGATATCTAAACAAAAAGTATGCTTATTCCTTTATCTGATTCACAGAAATGGAATGTTTTTGATGAAACATCCCTTTTAGCTTTGATAAATCTGCCAATACATACATACATATATACATACATACATATATACATACATACACATGTGTGGGTGCATGCATATCAAATTTTAAGATATGTGTATTATGTCATTTTATTTCTCTTATGTGTATGCTATAAAAGAATATGTGTACATGTATATATATATATATATATATATATATATATATATATATATATATATATATATATATGCACACAACACACACACACATATGTATATACACACAATATGATTTGTACGTTATCCAAATGATATAATATATATCATCTGGATATATTTATCATTTTATCCTTTTTAAATATAGTCAACATGTAGTATCATTTTCTCTAAACATTACATTCTTCATTCTTATCAAATATCCGGCTTATATCAAATGTACCTATAGACATACACATATTATACACACACATATCATGCATATACACTCACATACAAATACATACAAACATACATATATACTGACAAACATATGCATGCACCAAGATAAACACATATAGTTCATATAGGCATTAATTTAAGATGGCTTCCTGCTAATATCTAAAATTTTGGACAGCTATTTTCAACAGAAATTTGCCATAGATCTTGTACCAAAATATAAGACGGCACTGTGACACAGGATGTCTCACTTTACTAGTGTTTTGCTTGTTGTCCCACAAAAAGGCATTAAAATGTTACTCTGTGTCTGCAAGTTGAACTTAGCTCTGCTTTTCTGTTCATTATTGGTGCAGTAGTTTCAAAATAAGATATTTCTCAGTCAAACATAAATTGTATGGTGTAGCTCCGTTCAAGATACACTATGCAATGTGCTTCAACAGTGATGTAGTGTCTCCTGTGGAGCAGTGTTTGAGAAAACCTCATGTACTGGTATAATCTGGTATTAAATGTGTTTTCATTTGAGTTGATATAAGATACACAACTACCATCATTTTAGTCAGTCATTTAAACACTGGTTTTACAGGAGACATAAATTTGTGTTTACACCAACTTCATTCACCTTTTCTAGATTGTGACAGCTTCTAAGATGGCAACGTGGCACTTTGGGCAAGTGTCTTCTACTATAGCCTCGGGCCGACCAAAGCCTTGTGAGTGGATTTGGTAGACGGAAACTGAAAGAAGACCGTCGTATATATGTATATGTATATGTGTGTCTGTGTTTGTCCCCCCAACACCGCTTGACAACCGATGCTGGTGTGTTAACGTCCCCGTAACTTAGCGGTTCGGCAAAAGAGACTGATAGAATAAGTACTAGGCTTACAAAGAATAAGTCCTGAGGTCGATTTGCTCGACTAAAGGCGGTGCTCCAGCATGGCTGCAGTCAAATGACTGAAACAAGTAAAAGAGTATGCCAAGCAAAATACTTAGCAAGATTTCCTCCATTTTTATGTTCTGGGTTCAAACTCTGCCAAGCTCAACTTTGCCTTTCATCCTTTCAGAGTCGATAAGATAAGTACCAATCAAACACTGGGTTGATGTAATTGACTAACCCCTGACCCAAACTTTCTGGCCTTGTGCCTACAGTACTAGTGTCGATGCAATTGACTTATTCCCTCCCTTGACATTGCTGGTCATCTGCCAAAATTTGAGGACCAATATTATGAAAGCTTCTGTTGTTAATCCCAGAAATTATTTTATTTAAAAGACGAATTTGGAGCATAACTAACATTTTATTGCGTGCGATGTGTAATCTACGACAAGTGTTGTCTTTATGGAAGTTATTATTGATTAAGTAGAACAACTGCTTAGTTACACTGGCCACAGCTTTTCTTGCTCTATGGTGGGTTGAACCAAATCATATATCTATGTCTTATAGAGGAATAGTTACTGTTTCCAATAAGTTATATACTGTCACATCTTTGAAGAGGTTATGCATGAAATCTTGTAATTAAGCTAGTAATTGTGTAAAGTTACTTCATTGAATTATGGCATGATTATTTGTTTGCTTATAACTGTAGGCATTTTGCTTAATTACATATGCATACATATATACATATATATATACAAATATATATATTTATATATATATATACACACATATACATATGCATATACACATGTATATATGTATATAATGGAATATACAAGAATTTATTGTTAATCATGACAATTGTTTCGATACATCTAACATCTTCACCATATTCACCAGACCTTGCACCAACTCATTATCATGTTTCCCAGGCATTAGACAACTTTTTGCAAGGAAAAAACTTCAAATCTGAAGAAGATTCAAAAACAGCCTTTCGTGGTTTTATCACTTCTTGCGCTCCAGAATTCTTTGCTATTAGTATAAAAAAGCTACCAATAAAATGGCAAAATTGTGTTGATGATTTAGGTGCATATTTTGATTAAATGCATTGCTTTTTGTTGAGATAAAGTAAAATAAACTTTCAGTTCAAAATCAGACATTACATTCTTAACGACTTGATATATATGCAGCAAGGATACGTAATGCTCAATCTAATTCTCTGATTCTTTGTCACTAATTCTATAATCACTATGTTTTGATACCGAAACAGTGGGAATATGTTTGTAAAGCAGCATTTTCCTCACTTTATTTCATGTATATTGTTTTATGATAGTATTATACATACTAGTCATACTGGTTTAAATTTTGGCACAAAGCCTGCAATTTTGAGAGAAAGTCCAAGTCAGTTACATCAACTGCAGTGGTTAACTGGTACCTATTTCATTGACCCCCACAAGGATGAAAGGCAAAGTTGATCTTGGTGGAATTTGAACTCAGAACATAGAGATGGATGAAATGATGCTAAACATTTTTTTACCACAGCAGCAATGCTTCTGCCAGCTTGTAGCTTTACTGGTCATATTAAAACTTAAAATTAACACTTAAAACAACACCTACTTCAAAATATAACCATAAATGTACGTAAGTAATGCTTTGATTAAATAAATTTAATTAATCATAATCATTTTAATTAATCCTCAAATTAGTTCAGCTATTCATCTGCCTTTTCATAGCACTTTGGAACTAATCAAAAACTGTCAGTATTTCAATATCATCACAGCCATCCCCCTTCTCACAAATAACTTATGAAACTCTCCCTAAGCTGGCATATGGTAAACTACTTTAGAGATCTTTCATATGTGTATACATATATATATATATATATATATATATATATATGTGTGTGTGTGTGTGTGTGTGTGTGTGTGTGTGTGTCTATACATATATGTATATTTATTTATGTATATCTCATTCTTTGATTGCGATGTATGAATTACAACACACTTCAGACCCCATGCAAAGTAATTTGCTTAATGTTCCAAACTTCCGCATATCACTGTATTTATGGCTGAAAGATGGAAATTATTGAGACATTTGATGAAAAAAAAAAAAAAAGAGAAAAAAGAATAATAATAATCTGATATGCATAGTTACTAATTTATGTAACATTGATATATAAACTGGAATATGAAAGAACTTCCATATTTTAAATTTAGTATAAATCTTTTATGAAGATATATTTAGAATACATAAAATAAACTCATTGCTAAGCATATATTTAGATAAAAAAGGAAAACATCTAACAGATATATATATACATACAAATACACATATTCACACAGATTTATTTATATACACACACACACACCCACACATTATATATATATATATATATATATATATCAACAATATCGAAGACATATACAAAGTATGTGTTTTGCCAGTTCATGGCGAGGCTGTGATTACAGGTGTAAGAGAATATGTTCTCATCATTTCCCCTGATGCTAAAACGCCTGGAAGTCATGTTTACAAATACATATAGATAGATACATATATAAACTACATTTTAACCAGTGCTTATTATATTGTGTTTATATATTTATATACCTTTATGTATCATATCCCATAATGCACGCATGCACACACTCACACACACAAACATTTACATATATACGTATATATGTATATAGGCACAGAAGTGGCTGTGTGGTAAGTAGCTTGCTTACAAACCACATAGTTCTAGGTTCAGTCTCAATGAGTGGCACCTTGGACAGGTGTCTTCTACAATAGCCTTGGGCTGACCAAATCCTTGTCAGTGGATTTAGTAGACGGAAAACTGAAAGAAGCCTATCGTATATGTGTGTGTTTGTGTGTGTGCGTTAGTGTATCTGTGTTTGTCCCCCCACCATCACTTGACAACCGACAGAATAAGTACTAGGCTTACAAAGAATAAGTCATGGGGTCAATTAGATTGACTTAAGGTGGTACTCCAGCATGGCCACTGTCGAATGACTGAAACAAGTAAAAGAATATGTGTGTGTGAATACACACACACACACACACACACACATATATTTATATTAATGTGTATATATATATATATATATATATATATATATATATATATATGCATATTATATATGCCTTTGTATTGTGTTTGATATACAGATGTAATGTGTGTTTCTTGAAACTGTATATTATCATTTATAAATTAGATATAAAAACTGAAATTATGCATATCAAATGATATTTAAATTCAATAACAGAGTATGAATATAAACAATTATCCTATAAATATTTGCATATATTATAATGATTGTATGTTTATATACATACAAGCAGGTTACATACATGCATCTATAAAGATATAATATATATATATACACACATATATATGTATATATATAGTTATCATGTAAGCACTTTAAATTACATTTAAAACATTTTATTACATTTAAATTTCCATCTTACAAACCGAAAAGGGAGCTGGACAAAATTAACTAAATTAGCATAGAATAATGATTTCATATTTTTTTATAATTAAGATGATCTAAACTGTTAATATATGAATGCGAAAGAGATAGTTGAATAACTGTAAACCTACTTTTGGGCCACCCTGTATACATGCACATATACATAAGCATATATATATATATATATATA
>NC_068993.1:39158112-39159097 GCF_001194135.2 Octopus bimaculoides | reverse complement strand
CCTTCCTCCTACACTTTCCTGCAAATATACAAATAATTGTGATCCAATCTTGGAAAGAGTAAAATTTAATTTTATAATATTATTTTTTATTCAAATTTATTCAAGGAATTATTTATTTATTATTTCATTATGGAAGCGAATGATTTTGTTTCTTTTCTGCATTTTAATCATTTTTATTCATTTTCAATTTTTCTGTTTTTTATTTTGTTAAACCTAAATTCATTTCTTGTAAATTTTCTCTCTGTTTTGTTCTCTTTTTCTCTCTCTCTGTCTCTCTCTGTCTGTCTGTCTCCTCATCTATCTATCTATCTATCTATCTATCTATCTATCTATCTAATACTTTCACACCCTCTTTCTCTCTCCCTCATTCTTTATTTTCTCTGTTTCACTTTCTCTCTGTCTTCCTGTCTTAAACAATCTCATTCTCATTTCATTCCTTCTAGATTCTTCATGATATTCTTTCTTACTTGATTTCTCTCTCTCTCTCTCTCTCTCTCTCTCTCTCTCTCTCTCTCTCCCCCCCCTCTCTCTCTCTCTCTCTCTCTCTCTCTCTTTCCATTTTATGCTCTACATACCTGCATGCATATTCACACACATACATATACATATATTTGTGTGCATATATATATGTACATATATGTATATACACATATATATGCACATATATATATGTATATATATATATATATACATATATATATACATACATACATATACATATATATGCATATATACATATACCTATATATATATATGTTGTTTCTACACCTGCATTCATCTTTGTTTTTCTATAAATTTCAATTATATATATCTATATATATATATATGTATATATATATATTTACCAAACAATTTCTTTCTCTCCCTTTTTTTCTCTCTCTCTCTCTCTATCTATCTATCTATCTATCTATCTATCTATCTATCTATCTATCTATCTATCTCTCTATCTATATATATATATATATATATATATATATATATATAT
>NC_068993.1:39156631-39157760 GCF_001194135.2 Octopus bimaculoides | reverse complement strand
TGTGTGTGTGTATATGTATCTATATATATGTATGTGTGAATGTATGTATATATATATATATATATAAATATATATGTGTGTGTATGTATGTAAGTATGTATGTATGCATGTATGTATGTATGTATGTATATAAATATGTATGTATGTATGTATGTATGTATGTATGTATGTGTGTATGTATGTATACATATAACTACACAAACACACACATATATGTATATATATTTACACACATTGTGTATTTGTTTTTTTTCTTTTTTTGCTTTGTTTACTTTTAGCATATTTCGCATAAACCCTTACTAAGGGCATATTTAGCACAAATAAACTCTTTGGTAAAGACAAATTTAGCTGAAAAATGCAAAATCTAAAAATTATTTACAGCAATAAATAAATTATTTGTTGTATTATTTTAAATGATTTGTTACACAATTAATTAGATACGTAGTATTTTAACAAGAAAAATATTTCTTGCAGGAAAACACGTTAAATGAGTGTAGAAGTGTGTGTGTGTGTGTGTGTGTTTATGTGTGTGTGTGTGTGTGTGTGTGTGTGTGTGTGTGTGTGTGTGTGTGTGTGTGTGTGTGCATGTGTGAAAGTGTGTAAAATGTTGTCCTTGTCTTTTCCTATATCCTACTCTATAACAGCTACCCACATGTACACTCTCTCACAAAGCATTCAGCAAATGCAGACAGACAGACAGACACACAGAATATAACCATAGTTTTATCAATGTCATTAAGGTAAACAAATTGAATATCCAGTCTAGAAAAAGTGCCATGCAGTGCACTAAATATAATATAAAGTATCAAAATTCTACACACAGACATTATTATATTGAAAGCACTTCAATGAAATTTCCAATTAGAACCAGATGTTTATACATCAGTTTATGTATATAATGTGTAAACACACACACACACATATATACATATATACATACATATATACATGTATATATGGATGTATTTATACGTATATATATATATATATATATATGTATATGTATATATGTATGTGTGGTTTTTCTTCAGGCATGGATATGTTGTTAAGAAGCTTGCTTTGCAGCCATGTAATTTTGGGTGCAGTCTCACTGCACACCATCTTGGGCAAGTGCATTCTACTATCACTC
>NC_068993.1:39155435-39156344 GCF_001194135.2 Octopus bimaculoides | reverse complement strand
TATATATATATATATATATATTTGTACATACACATGTACACATATATATAAATAAATACACATGCACAAACATACGTACATACACACACACAACTCACATATATAAATAGATAGGTAGATAGTTAGCTACATAGATAGACAGACAGACAGACAGATAGATAGATAGATAGATTGATTGATAGAGGTGTGTATGTTTATTTCTGCGTTTGTTGTCCCCACATAGCCTTGACGACCTATGTCTCTGTAACTTAGTGGTTCAGCAAAAGAGACCGCTAGAATAAGTACCAAACTTGTAAAAAAGATATAAAGTACTAGGATCGATTTATTGGAAATGCTTTAGAGCAGAGCTCCATCATGGTTGTAGTCCTATGACAGAAAAAAGTAAAAGATAGAAAAAATATCTTTGAATTGTTCCAGCATGCACTACATTTATATTAAGATTATTTCACAGTCTCTGTTGAAGTTTTTCATCCTTTGAAGTTGATTTAAAATATTAATTTTCTTTTCCAGAGAAATCAACATTTTTAATATATGAAAGATGATTCAGACTGGTTAAAGATAATATTATCTTAAGAGTATACACCAGTTTTGGGTACTTCACTATTGAAGATATGTTATGAAAACTAAAAGAGTCATGTCTCTGTATATGCAAAGTAAACGTAATATATAACTTCAACCAAAATCAAAGCCATGATAGAGAGAAAAGCTGCAAACTGGGTACCACATAAACAGATGGAAACCATTTTATGTGCATATCTATATCTATATATATGTATATATATAAATAAGCACAGGAGTGGTTGTGTGGTAAGTAGCTTGCTTACCAACCACATGGTCCCGGGTTGAGTCCCACTGCATAACACTTTGGGCAAGTGTCTTCTACTATAGCCTCGGGCCGACCAAAGCCGT
>NC_068993.1:39148332-39155425 GCF_001194135.2 Octopus bimaculoides | reverse complement strand
TTCAGCAAAAGAGACTGATAGAATAAGTACTAGGCTTATAAAGAATAAGCTCTGGGGTCGATTTGCTCAACAATAAAGGTGGTGCTCCAGCATGGCTGCAGTCAAATGACTGAAACAAGTAAAAGAGTAAATATATATATATATATATATATATATATATACACACATATGCATGTGTGTGTGTGTATATTTATTTGTATGTATATTTCCCGAGCGTCATACTAATATATACTTTTGTTATTTACACCACCTGTCCTCGTCTGTTGTTATTTTTTGTATATTCTCCCATATATATATATATATATATATAGAGAGAGAGAGAGAGAGAGAGAGAGAGAGAAAGAATGAACCTGTGGAAAATGAAGGAGTGTTGCTTTTTATGCATGTGATTTGTGGGAGGAAATGTTTGAGTCATGCAGGCCTGGTCAGCCATCAGAGAACTCACAGGAATCAACCCCTTGTAAATTGTGAAACGTTTATTGTTCACAAGAGAACATGTGTAAACTTGTGGAAAGGTGTATCTTTCAATTGGAGAATTGAAGAGGCATGTCAAAAGACTTCATACTCTGTCCCATTTTTTCCCTCTGCTAGCCAAACACAGCTGTGCATTATGCAACAGAATGCGAAAATCTTTGAATGGGCTCAAGATTTATACAAAGGCCTCATATTGCATCATCAATGATTCATTCCAATGAGTCTTTCTAGTAATGGCAAGAAAGTAGCTACTTTATATCATCAGTATCATCATCATCATTTAATGTCCTCCTTCCAACATATATATATATATATATATTTATATATATATATATATATATATCAGGTGGAAATTAATTGGTCATTCAGGACCATATATTAATGGAAGCGGCCGTTGTAAGATCTGCATTGCAGAGAGAGCCAAAATCCTTAAGAACTATACAAGACCTGGCACATTAAATAATCAGAAAGAAATGTTTTCTAATTGTGTCCTCTTCAAGCACTACTTACTGGAAAATTGGATCTCCCTGTTTGCTAGTTAGACCACTTCAGGTCTATAAGAGTGCTTTTTCCTCTGGTTTAGGGGAAATAATATGTCCTCATTAATGTTTTTTAGTTAAGATGTATTTCTCGTTTTCCAAACATTCTCTCACATCCGCAATATAGAAATTAAAAATTCTTGTCTTTTTATATAGAGTCTGACAAGCTGTCCTCAAGGCTTTGGCTTTGTGGATCTGAAACCTTGGGTGATTCTATGTCCAAGATATAAAACTTTGTTGTAATATATATATCTATATATATATATATATATATAAAGTTATAAATGACAGAGAAATAGTTTGCTGAAATTTTATCGAACAATAAGAAAATTCTAATATCACACCAAATTGTTTCATAACATAAAACCATGTAAATAATTTATTTTAGTATATTTAATAAAAAATAAATTACTTATATGTCAGCATTAAGGCAAAATGCAAAAGAATCTTTCAAAATAATGCAGAATTTAAACTACATCCTCACATGAAAGTAAGTCTTTGCTAAATACTAAATTCTCGGTGTGACTTCTTATCATTTTCTCATGTGTTGTATTATATATTTTATATGTTTTGTAGAATGATACATTAAGGAACAATTTTTATGGGTACCACTGATTTATTTGAATCCATATATTGTGACTTAAATTTATATATATTTGTTGTGCTGTTGTAACCTCCTTCGGTCATAATGACCATGGGATTGCACCTAGAAAGTTACCCTCTGAGGCACAAGTCTGAGCAAGTTGCAATGCATGGTTCTTAACCACACAGCCATGCACGCACCTATATTTGATAAAATATGATAAATGCTTTATGTTTGCAGGTTTTACTCGAAGTGAACATTTTGAAAAATTATATTTGTAAGGGGGTGCAGTGATGTATTCCATCACAACTCCCTGCCCCGAAACCACCCTTCTGGGCACAGTTCAGGCAGAGTAAAAGAGGTACAAATGGAGAAACCCCTGCTCTGCCAATATCAATGACTGAACAAGTCACAACACCATGACACTGCTCTGCAGTGGCAACAGCGAACTCTTTTACTCTTTTACTTGTTTCAGTCATTTGACTGTGGCCATGCTGGAGCACCGCCTTTAGTTGAGCAAATCGACCCCAGGACTTATCCTTTGTAAGCCTAGTACTTATTCCATCGGTCTCTTTTGCCAAACTGCTAAGTTACTGGGATGTAAACACACCAGCATCGGTTGTCAAGCGATGTTGGGGGGGGGGACAAACACAGACACACAAACATATACACACACATACATATGTATATATACACATATATGACGGGCTTCTTTCGGTTTCCATCTACCAAATCCATTCACAAGTCTTTGGTTGGCCCAAGGCTATAGTAGAAAACACTTGCCCAAGGTGCCATGCAGTAGGACTGAAACCGGAACCATGTGGTTCGCAAGCAAGCTACTTACCACACAGCCACTCCTGCGCCTGCATAATCATCTAGAGTAGAACCCCAGCGGCTGGTTACACAAGATAAGGGAATTTGATGATTTGTAAGGGGACAAGATTTCAACTTACCCAGAGTGCAAACGGCATAAGGTGTCATCTTGCTCAACACAATGAAGGGCTAAATACAGATGTTAAATCAAATGACAAATTAAATCTATATTCCACCACCACCACCACCATCACTATAACTGCAGGACAGCTACTGTATGACAGGCTTCTGCACAGTTTCCATGTACTCATAAAACTTGGATTGACCCAAGGCAATTATAGAAGCTAAATACCTAGTGTGCCACACAATGAGAGCAAATACTGAACCACATAAATGCAAAGTGATCTTCTAAACAATTGCACTGCATGACCATGTTTTATGCCTGTGTCTGCATCTCAGCCTCTCTCTCCAGCTTTCCCATTACATACACAGAGAAATTCTACATTCTTTAAACAGCTTTAGTGCTTAGCATTCTAAAGTAACTCAACTTGGTAGTAATTGGTTGGAAATGATATGACAGTACTATCAAAGAAAAATAACCAATGTTTTAGGAGGGGTTTTGTAGGGGTTATTATTATTATTATTATTATTATTATTATTATTATTTTCTTGTTCTGTTTCTTGTAGAAGACAGAGAATCATTGCAATTTTAAACATGTTTGTTTCTTCGACAGCTAAATACGTGCTATCAATTAAAGATAGTAAAAAAAAAAAATACTGTTTAAATAATTAATTTTCAACTTTTCACAAAAGACAAAAAAAGAACTCAATTATAAGTGTTCCTTTTTAGTGAAAGGGTTGCAATTTGTTTGTTTGTTTGTTTATACATTTATTATTTTATTTTATTTTATTACCTTTTATATATATACACACATGTATATTTTTGTTTTGTACTTGGCTTTTATTTTAACTAAATCAGTATCCTAAAATACATGCAAAGTTTCTCTGCAGATCCAAATCTATTTTTATTTCTCTAAAAAAGTAATAAAAAAATATCAAAAAATATAAAAATAAAATAAAATAAGATAAAAATAAATAAACAAATGACAAAATAAATCAAAAATAAAATAAAATAAAATAAAATGACAACAACAATAACTAAAGGTGATTGGTTAGTTTAAATATTTGACTGAAATGATTAGCCATCATCTCAAGTTTTAGCATTTGGAATTCGAAGATTCTTTGTTGGATAAAAGGAATGCCTAAAACTGAAATCATTTCATGTCAAAATGATTATTTTCCATTGGAGGAATACACACTTTCTCTACTATTTTTCATTGACTTATTATTATTATTATTATTATCATCATCATCATCATTATTATTATCATTATTATTATCATTATTATCATTATTATTATTATTATTATTATTATTATTATTATTGTTATTATTATTATCATTGTTATTATTATTATTATTATTATAATTATTATCATTATGTTTGGGTTGTAAAATGAATGGCTATTTCAGAATCAGTTCTTTTTATTTCATCGTCATTGTTGTCGATGTCGAATGTCATCACTATTGTTGGCAATGTTCTCAGCAGCATTGTTGTCCCTCCAACCATCATCAGAATCATTGCAGCGACTGCTGTCATCGTCGTTTTCATCGTCATCGTCATCATCACCATCAGTGTCACATACACTATCAAAATCAGTGCCATCATCATGATCACCACAACTACCACCACCACCACCACTACCACCATCACCGTCATCAACAAAATATCACCACCACAACCACCACCACTATCATCATCATCAGTGTCATCATCATCCCCATCATCACCAGTAGCAGCATTGCCATTATCACCATGACCACTGTGATGACCATCCTCCTTCTCCTCTTCATCATCATCATCCTCCTCTTCATCATCATCCTCCTCATCATCATCATCACTGTTGTTCTTTTTTGTTTTGTTTTTTTTTAAATATTTGGTATTTTCTGGAAATTAAATTTTCCGATATATCACAATACCAGTCATATATTCTATTGCAGCCAATGAAATATAAAATATTCCCGTGCCTAGAGGTAATTGCTTGTGTCAGTTTCCATCCTAATTTGTTCAAATTCTGACAAACTCAACTTTCACTTTCATTCTTTTGATATCCACAAATAAATACCAGGCCCAAGATTTTATGGGTAGGGGTTAGCCGATTCCATTGACACCATTGCTTGACTGGTATTTATTTCATCAACTTCCAAAGTGTGGAAGGCAAAGTTGACCCCAGTGGAATTTGAACTCAGAATGTAAAGACAGGTGAAATGGCATTCTGAGACACTGGTGCTACAACATGTTGCACCTTTTCAAACATAAGCTGCCAGAATTTTGAGCCTAAACAAAGCTGCTGGTTTTGTTTATTCTTTCAGTGAACAAATTCTTTGCTGATCAGTGCTTCTTTCTGTCAACCTTATTTCATTAGTGTTTTTGTTATTTAAAGATTTTGGTTATTTTACTGGGTTTTTTTCTGCATTATTTTTTTCTTTACACAAGTGAAATCCCAAGAAATTGCTGGTACTATCTTTCCTTTCAGTTTTGTCAATGAAACTAAAATAAATTATGATTTCAAATTTTGGCACAAGGCCAGCAGTTTTTATGGGAGTCTGCACTTTATTTTATCAACTCTGAAAGAATGAAAAGCAAAGTTGACCTTGGCAGGATTTGAACTCAGAATGTAAAGTATCAGAAGAAATGCCACAAATCTCTTTGTCCAACACATTAATGATTCTGCCAACTGACTGCCTTTAGACTAGAATAAATTAAAATATATTACATGATTTTCTTAATTAGAATATTTATAAATTTTATAATATCTGGGTTAGATTTTGCTGATTGACGCCATATTGTACCTGATCAAGCAAATAAATTTTATTCAGAAACAGTGCATCTAGGACTAAATTACCCAATGTGTTCTAATATTTTTAATACAGTATGGTGTGATTTTAAGGGAGATCTTGTTCTTATCTTTTAATAGATAGAATAATCCCACAGCAGCCTCATATCGTCAGTTCTTCTCCAGATCAGTTTACAATATAGATATAATAACAGAAGATCTTATTGGGTAACATGAATTGAAGAGGTGAAGCTAGTGTTTTATCTTACACAGGAAGTTAGCAGAGAGAAATAAACAATGAAGAGTATCAGATTATAAACTGTACTTTGAGATTATTGTAGCACTTTATTTAATGGGCAGTTCCTTGTTACATCTATCATATCTTATTTTGTTATTTCTAAACTGTTTTAGAATATGAATACGTTTGTATGCCGTAGGGGAGATGTGTGTTCTGATAGTGCAGAATAACAATTTTTCTCTCCCCCATACCAAATATCTGGGCCTTCCTAAATGGTTAACATTTGAAGTCCTTGTTCTATATATCATCCATTTTTATCAATTCAATTGACAGATTTGTACACACTAATTTTTCAAAGACTCTGGTTTTATCTGTTTTTGCAAATTTTGAAATATGATTATAATCTAATGGGAATAGGCATGGCTTGTAGGTGCAGGTATGATTGTGTGATAAGAAGCATGCTTCCCAACCAAATGGTTCTAGGTTCAGTCCTACTGTGTGGCATCTTGGACTACTATAGTCTTGGGCCAACCAGCCTTGCGAGTAGATTTGGTAGATAAAAATTGAAAGAAGCCCATCATATATATATAAGTGTGTGTGTGTGACTTTGTGTCTGTGTTTGTCTTCTACCACTACTTGACAAACACTGTTGGTGTGTTTATGTCCCCATAACTTAGCAGTTTGACAAAAGGGAGCGATAAAATAAGTACCAGGCTTTAAAACAAACATAAATAAGTACTGGGATCGATTCCTTCAGCTAAAAATTGTTCAATGCAGTGGTGCCCCAGCATGGCTACAGTCTAATGATAGAAACAAGTAAAAGATAAAAATCTCAGATACTGTTTGTAGAACAAAGGCAACTACAACTCATGGGTTATCGACAGAAGAGGAACCTGGTCCAAATGCTTGAGAAGAATGCACTTTTCTAAAAGTGCCCCATGGCCAAAGTAGTGATGTTCAAACAAGTTATGAATTTAGACTTCAGGAATGAGTTTATTAGGAACAGAAAACGATGTGTTATGATGATCTAGCCTTTCCTTAGACCATTAAGAAGAAATGATAAAACAGAAGAGAGATAAGATAAGATGCTAAAATAAAACGATATCAAAGTCTGATATTCGACTAACCAACAAATTATGACTAGCACTAAATGCTTTACTGTCCTCTCATCAATATCTAATTCCAGATATGAATGCATAGATTTATTCTGGCCTGACACAACATTTGAATTAACTGATTCTACCACACACACACTCACAAACACACAAAAGAAAAGGAAACAAAACAGCCTCATCAAATTAACACAGATACGTCATCAGCCCTTATTTTATTAATCCCTAGTGGGATATCAGGCAAAAATAAACAAAAACACCCAAAAAACCCTAAAGATAAAAGGACTAAACTAAATTCTGCCAGGCTTTTATTCAACACCGGCTTTAGCTATTTAAGTTAGATTTGTGTGCGTGTGTGTGTGTGTGTGTGTGTGTGTGTGTGTGTGCATGTGTGCGTGCGTGTGCGTGCGTGTGTGCGTGCGTGTGCGTGCGTGTGT
>NC_068993.1:39142873-39148297 GCF_001194135.2 Octopus bimaculoides | reverse complement strand
TGTGTGTGTGTGTGTGTGTGTGTGTGTGTGTGTGTGTGTGTATTTGGCAATTCCCTGCCCTTCAAATCATAAATATAAAAATTCTAAATCAATAACATGCAAACTCTTACACACAGTAAAAAAAATATATATATGTACTTTTCTTCCAGTTATTGTTTGAATATTGGAAACCAGCCTGTATAATTTAGTAATATCCATGTAGTTTTCCAGTTATCTGTGACCTCAAACAGTCTATTATTAAAAACAGCAAAAAAAAAAAGCTTATTTTGTTTCATGCAAATAGAAAAGAATAGAAACAAAATAACAGCTTTTTGCATATGCACACAACATAATAACTTTGGCACTTTATATTCTCCTTGGCTAGTGCATCGACATAACAGCATGTTAATCTCAGTTGATTAAATAAGCTTCTTACGAAACAATTTCAGATTTACAACAGATGTGTAATATTATAAACCACAGCTCTGTGTTTGAAACTTATCTTTATTCACTTAGTACTAAGGTCGATTGTAGAGGTGAGATGGCTGTGTAGAGTAAGATATTGGTGACCACCTATCAACCTACTTTCATAAAGGCCACCGGTTCAAATCTCATTCAGGTATTTTGGTTTGTTGTATTTTTGGTCAGATCTTTTTATTCTACTTTACCTTAGCCTACTCCAACACCTGAAGTACTTTGACAATGACCCTGATTGATTGTCTTGGATTTTCATCGATAATGTTTGAACCCATTAGATGAATTGTGGTGTCCATATAGCGTCCAAATCTTCAAAATGTTTTTTCCTTTATTGATACAGTTGAAACATTCCCACCAGAGGTTTCTAATTTCATCCAAACTGTGTGTGCAAAGAATCTTGCAGCACTTAGAAAGTAGGCAATTTTTAAATCGCTATGTTCCACACATGTCTTTTTATTTCTTGTGTTAGCATTTTATCTGCCGTTGGGAAGGGGATCTAAAAGAAATAAAAACCTTTTAATTGGTTTAAAGAGAGTAATATACAATAATTAAACATCCTCAAATATCCTTCATACCCTGTACACACACACACACACAAGCTCACAGGCTCAAACACATACACTCACACATAAATATATATGCATATTTGTACAATATATATATATATAAACACACACACACACACAGGTGTAGCTGTGTGGTAAGAAGTTTGCTTCTGAACCACATGGGTCTGAGTTCAGTCCCACTGCATAGCATCTTGGCCAAATGACCTTTACTATAGCTCCAGGTCGACCAAAGCCTTATGAGTAGATTTGGTAGATGGGAACTGAATGAAGCCCATTGTATGTATATATATGTATATATCTACATATCTAAGTTCAGCATATGCCTGTATGTATGTGTCTTTATGTGTATACTTTTTCCCCACCACCACTTGATATCCAGTATTGGTTTGTTTGCATCCTTATGACTTAGTGGTTCGTCAAGAAAAGAGGCTAATAGAGTAAGTACCGGGCTTAAACAAAGAATTAGTATCAGAGCTGATTTGCTCGCCCATACCCTCAAAGGTGGTACCCCAGCATGACCGCAATCCAATAACCAAAACAAGGAAAAAAGCCAAACGTACATACACCCACATACATGTCTAGTGTTGAAGAAAGAATATTCTATACCATTGTAGGCATTTATATTTAATAAGGTTTATATTTTGGATGAGTCTGTCTATTGCTACTCTGGAATACTGGAGTTCGCCTGTACATTCAACATGTTCATTAGGCAAGTTAAAGCTAATACGATGTGATCTAAGAGAGACTTGGTTGCTATTTCTATTATATTAAGTGATCCCATAGAGGTACCCTTATTAGTTTGTGTAATTTGTAACATATATTTCTTATACAAAAGGATCTCATTACAGAATTTGAACTGAATATAAATTTTACTGAATGATTTCATAGGTTAGACCACAAACGTAAAATAACAGCTTCTTTCTACTAAATAGGGTGTGCATAGCATTAATAAATGCTGTGGAGAATGGACGGGGTAAATTTGGAATTCTATAGCCATTATTTACGACTCACCTTTCAGGGTGGTAATCAGTGAACTTAGCAATGTCTTTTTTTAACTTTGCCCCCTGGGAACTCATCTTTAAGCGCCAGTATTTCTCTCCTAGTATTGCTTGTCATGAAATACACTCAACAACTAACATAAACAATATTACTAAAATATTCTCTCTGGGATCATTCCCACCTTTTTTTATTTTTTTTTTACGAGTGATGTAAATACATACATACGTATATACATACATACGTATATACATACATACATAGTACACACGTATATATTTATGTGTACATGTACTGATATATATATATATATATATATATATATACATACACACACACACACATATATACACATATATTCAAATATATGTATATGTATATCTTCATATACATATGTTTATGCATATATTATGTGTGTGTGTATATATGAAAATACATAGGCACACACACACACGGACATAGACACACACACACTCGCGCGCGCATTCATACAAGGAATTTGTTGCTGTGTGCAAGAGGGAAGACCGTGCTGATTTGGTCATGTGATGCGGACGGATGCGGAATGGATGCCGACAGCTGCATAAAGAAGTGCTGATCTCTCGAAATAGATGGAACACAAGGAAGTGGGAGACCCAGGAAGACATGGGATGAAGTAGTGAAGTACGATCTCAGAACGCTGAACCTTTCAGTGATGATGACAAAGGACCGAGATACGTGGAGCCTTGCTTTAGTCAAGAAAGCCTGTATCATGTTAAGACCAGTTCTCCTGGTGGCGAGAGTTGACCTGCAAGAATCTTGCGCTGAGGCCACATAACGGCACTCATGCAGTGCCACATAAAAGTGCCCAAGCAGATCCACGTAAAAGCAATAGTGTGGGGCCACGTATGACGCCCGTGCGGTGTCATGTAAAAGCACCCACCACACTCTGTAAATGGTTGGCGATAGGAAGGACATCCAACTGTAGAAATCATGTCAAATCAGATTGGAGTCTGACGCAGCTCTTCAGCTAACCAGCTCTGGTCAAACCGTCCAACCCATGCCAGCATGGACAATGGACGTTAAATGATGATGATGATGTGTATACACATATATGTATACAAGTATATACATATATACGCATGTATACATATATATATATATATACATGTGAACATATATAGAGAGATAGATATACAGGTATATATAAAGCGTGTGTGTGTGTGCGAGTGTGTGTATGTGTGTGTGTGTGTGTGTGTGTGTGTGTGTGTGTGGTTAACACGTTGCTTCAGGTTCAGTCCCAATGCACAGCACCTTGGACAAGTGTCATCTACTATAGTCTGAGCCAGCCAACGCCTGTGTGAAAGCATTATGTGTGTGTGTATGTGTGTTGTGTGTAAATCTACGTGGTAGAAATACAAACATGGCAAATTTAACTTTAAAAAAATGATCAACAGCCTTAATCGATGTTCAAGCCTCATTGAGCTCTCATCAGAGGTATCTACATTTGACCAACTCAAGAGAATTAAGCAGTCAATTTGCTTATATACTCAACAAATTCAAGAGTTTCACACCAACTAATCTGCATACCAAAAATGTTTAACACTTATATATGCATACACACGCACATATATACACCTAGACATACATACATACGTAATAAGCATTGGATATGTAGTAGAGAAGTTCATTTCAACACCACTTGGTTTGGAATTCAGTTTCACTGTACATCACTTTGGACAACTACTTTCTACTTTAACTCCAGTCAACCAGCACTTTTTGAACGGATTTGGTAGACAAAAACTGCACACATATAGACACACGCAAACATACCATTGTATGTATGCACGCGCGTGGTTTGTGTGTGTGTGTGTGTGTGTGTGTGTGTGTGTGTGTGTGTGTGTTTTCATGATGTCACATGCTTATTGTTAACAAATGTCACTATCATAAAAGCGATGTCACTTTTTTGCGGTCTTCCGTGAAAATCATATTGGATAATTACATTGCTTGTGTGTGAAAAAAAAAATATAAATAAATAAAAGTAAAAACTGGGGGTAGGGAAATAGCAACTTACTTGGAAACAAGTTAGAGATGGCACCTGAAAGAGCAGCTGGTTGTAGAATATCTACATCAACAAATTTCCTATGCAAACGTGGAAAGTGTACATTAAAATGATGAACGATGATGATGATGATGATGATGATGATGATGATGATGATGATGATGACGATGATGGTGACAATGGAGATGATGACAATGATGATGATGATGATATATATATATCTATGTATATATATGATTGTATGTATATATATATTTATATATATATGCATATATATACATGTACATTTATATAAATGTATATGTATTATGTATGTATATGTGTGCGTGTACACAGTCATAAATATGGAGGTACCTTTATATGCGTGTGTGCCCACAGACGCACCAACGGATGCATGCACGCACACGCACACACACACACCTACACACACGTACATTAACTAATTACCACAACTATATTTGCTCCTTTTGCTAATTTTATCCCAATTCTAATCTAAACAACTCTTTCCATATAGTGCCCACCCTCCAACCTCTTACCATTTTCCTTACTTCTCTTCTTACCCTTAAGTACCATACATAGCCTTTCTTTCCAAATCCTTGTGTTACCATTTTTATCTTCATATATTCCACCCAATTCTATATCTTCAATAACATTATTATTCCAATGCCATATCCGTTCTTCACAGCAATCAGTCACAGTACCCAGGGGAAGTTTTTTTAAGGGTTTCTCTTTTCCTCTTTGTAAGCGTAAGGTTTATGATATTTATGAGTAGGATATAATGATACTTGTGATATTCATGCCTTTCCGTATAGTGTTTAGTTTAGCAATGTAAGTGAAGCAAAATGAGGTTCTTGACACTAACCCAAAGAGCAAGTCCTTCCTCTTCAGGACAATGTTTTTCTGGAATCTTCTCCCTGCTAATTCCTTTCTTTATCTTTATCTTTATCGTTATCTTTTAAATTTTATTTGCTTCAGTCATTAGACTGCGGCTATGCTGGGGCACCACCTAGAACAATACCAGTACTTTCTTTTGTTAAGCCTGGTACTAATTCTGTTGGTACCTTTTGCTGAACCGCTAATGCACAGGGACGTAAACACACCAACAGTGGTTGCCAAGTAGTGGTGGGGACAAGCATACACAAACACAGACAATATATATATATACATACACACACACACACACACACACACGCACACACACATATCATCATTATCATCGTTTAACGTCCCCCTTCCATGCTGGTATGGGTGGAACGGTTTGACAAGAGTCAGCCGGGAAAAAGCCTGCACCAAACTTCTGTGTCTGTTTGGCAAGATATTTACAGCTGGATGCCCTTCTTAACATCAACCAACCGCCCAGCAGTGTGG
>NC_068993.1:39136791-39142844 GCF_001194135.2 Octopus bimaculoides | reverse complement strand
TGTGTGTGTGTGTGTGTGTGTGTGTGTGTGTGTGTGTACAAGATGGGCTTCTTTCAGTTTCCGTCTACCGTATCCACTCACAAGGCTTTGGTCGGCCCGAAGCTATAGAAGTCTCCTGCCCAAGGTGCCATACAGTGCGACTAAACCTGGAACCATATGGTTGGGAAACAAATTTCTTGCCACACAGCTACGCCTCTCCAAGTATTGTGCTGATCTGCGACATTTAAAAAAAAAAAAAAAATCAACAGCCTCAAGCTCGTCGGTCACGTGGTGTGTGTTGCAAAAGTTACAGGCTCTGCCTCTTCTACCCTCAGCAAGTAAAGAAACATATGACTTCAACTACTACTACTACTATTACTACTACTACTACATGGTAGTCTCTCGGGTCTGGGAAAGACGGTGCTGCAATTTCTTGCTAACAGCAGACACAGATGATCTGTTCATAGTGTGATCAAATGTTTGTGCTGCACATTAGTTAGGCCGCTCCATGAATCGCCATTTCCTGTAGAAGAGGGAACGGTGTTGCAACACGACATATGTCGAAGTGATCGCATGCAAATCAACGTGAGAAGTGATTTTCGTCAAGAACTCAACGCACCACCCGTTTCAAGAATCGAACTTACGATCTTCCTCGATCGTGAGCTTAACATCCTTACTACTAGGCCATGCACCCTCACACTACTCCTACTGCTTCTGCTGCTGCTGCTACTACTACTACTACTACTACTACTACTGCTGCTGCTACTACTACAGGGTGTTCAAAAATCTCTCTGCAGTAAGTATTTTATTGCAAAATAAATATTTATAAGATGGTATAAGACTACAAAAGAATATATTAGACTTTACGAGACTTTTAAAAACTTTATAAGAGGTGTTGGAAGTGTCGTCCTTCATTTTCAATACATAAAGTTGACCCCTTTTACACAGGTTTTGATGAAAAAATTCACTGCAGGAAGACTTTTTGAACACCCTGTATCACTACTATTGCTGCTGCTGCTGCTACTACTACTACTACTATAGTAGCAACATCAATGGCCTCTGTTTATCGAAATTGGCAGGTCACGTAACCCTGACCCGCACACCATCTCTCATCACTATCGTTGTGCCCAGCCACCTCGTGACTGCGTCACCCAAATAAGCACCTTCCTCCCCAGAATATTGACCCTTCTGGAATCTCTTCCCTGTTCATGTCTTTCCAGCAGGTGTAGATCTGCAATAGCTTAAACGGAATATTAACGGTATCGAAATCACTGGTCATAGGAACTGCGATGACCACTGGGTACTATCTTTTACCCTCTAATCATTCTTGTTGCATCCACTGTCCCATCATGACACTGCGCTAATCACTATCCCTAATTCTTCTTCGCCAGAACCTCATACCTCTGGACTCTTTTCCCTATTCAGGTCTTTCTTGCAGGTAGTGTGCTCCCATTATTAGTATCAAGTTCCTCGCCGGTCTTGGAGGACTTGCAGCGATCATGCGCACCATCACTTCACCGCCCATCATACTTGTTTCAGATGAGTGTAAGCTTACCGATCTTGAAGGGTCAACAAACATCAAGGGCACTGACACTTCTGCCAGGGTCAGCAAGTAAAAAGAAGAAAAAAAAAAGAAAAGAAAGCTGACAGCAACACAGTATACGACTTACAGTAGATTTAGAACTCAAAATCTATAGGTTGTTATTCCAGCATCACATCTACTGATCCAATTAAGCGTTAGCCATTCACCCTTTAGCCTTCATAGGGTATCAACTTAGAAAACAGTCTTGTACGAGTTTATTTAATAAACTCTAAAGTAGGGCAATGAAAACTTGTATAACTAAGATGACATTTATTTCCTAAAACAGATCAGATCTGCTTTGTATTTCTTTTCCTTTTCCAGAAAAAACAAAAAAAAATTTTGTTTTAAATTTTCATTTCATTTTATCACTTTGCCTAAAGCTTCCAGAAGTGACCTTTTATCATTTACACAGCCATTAATATCTATAGCCTGCAGTATTATATCCTCCGATTTGCTATTCAATGTTGTTTTTTTCCCCGTTATACACACACACACACATATATATACATATATATATATATATATATATATATATATATATATCTGTATGTATGCATACATGTATGTACGTATGTATGTGTGTGTGAGTGTGTGTGTGTCTATATGTTTATATGTATTCTGTATGTATATGTAGTTGTAATCAATGTCACAAGATATGTTATTGTGTTCATATGATCTTTTGTGTGAAAGAAAAATGACGAAACTAAAGGAAAGTTTTCAAGGAATTTTTAGAGAAGTCACCAGAAGGAAAAAAAAGTAACAAACACGACAAAAATATAAAACACTCCAAAAGTATTTATAACAACTACCATTATTATTATTATTATTATTATTATTTCTTTATGCTTCATTCGTTAACAACAATTTTTTTGAAAATTGTTTCATAGTTATAATTACTATTTTATTATCCTCATTATTATCATCATTATTATTATTATCATTATTATTATTATTATTGCCTTTTCAAAGTGTAAAATGTGATAATATATCAAAATTTTTGAACTGTGAGAATGATATTTGTCTTCAATAATTCTATTCACAGTTATTTGTTTTCTTCAACACAGAAGATTTCCATTCACATCATTATCGCCAATTCACACTAACAAACTATAGTAAATTTTTCATACAAGTTTCTGTTTTCTTTTTCTAAAATTTTTCTTTTCTTTTTGCATTAAATTTATGAATTAATAGCTTAGAACATGGAACTGTTTTTAATGCTGACTTAGGAGGAATAAATGAGAAAAAAATTGCCGAGTAAATAATTAATAAGAATATTGTTGAACAATCATTATAATTTGTGCAGATTAGTCAGCAGGATGCTGAAATCTTAAAAGCAATGATCAAGTAAGTTTAATTCCATTATGTTGTAGATTTCTCGCTTGGTTTATTTCAGTAATATCTACGGGTGCATTTCAAAATTACCTTTCATTGCTTGTAGGATTTAGAGCACTTTGGCTAAAAGACATCGTCACTTACAATTCCTCAAACGCTAAAATTGGTAACTTACCACAAACGGCATTATCCAGCTGGTAAAATGCACAAAATAACTGGCAACATTTTGAACCGTGGTCTGTGTTTGACCAAAACTAGAGAGAAAAATCAGCAATAAACCTTTCTGTTATTGACACACAATCTTTTCTTTATTATCTACAAGGGCTCAGAGACACTAAAATACGAAACTTTTACAAAGAGTTGCAAAGAAAAAAAGAAAAGTAAAATGTGAATTGTGAAAGGCAAATTTACTAATTCGAAAAGAAATTATGTATAAAGCTTTTAAAAATAGAGATTTCATAGAGCCAAAAAATATAATAAAATATACATTTAAAAGGAGATTCAAAATGGGAGAACAGATTGAGTTTGGGCTCTCTACAACACTAAACGACAATCAATTATTGAATTGGTTACGAAAGTAGCCAAATGCACCAGTAAGGATTTCTAAGACATTTGATGTTAAAAAAACCCATCTTCAAGGTATGCTTACCAAAGTTCAATGTAATATCTTAGTTTCAACGCCAATTCACGTTAACAAACTATTGTAAATTTTTCATACAAATTTCCCGTTTTCTTTATTTTCTTTTTCTTTTGGCATTACATTTATGAATTGATGCCATAGAAGATGGAATTGCTTTTAATGCAGACTTAGGAGTAATAGATGAGAAAATCTAACAATCTATTATTTGCATTTTGTCAATATTCTGAATCTAACAGTTTTTGTGACATTCTAACTTCTTTTGAATGTCTGTGACTCTGCAGATGCGTAGTTTTGTCTATTAATTGTTTCTTCGATATTTGAATGACAATGAGTTTTAGTTATTATTCATCTTCTGCATTTTAGTCGTTATTTTTTTTTAGGACTGGGGGGCATCGTTGTTATTTGGAACAAATTTTCCCTTTTCTCCCGGTTTCATTTCTTTATGTTGAGTTTTATTTTTTTAGTGAGTCTTTTCTGTTTTCTTTTCATGTTTCCACCAAAACATTTTCATCTGCAACTATTATTTCTTCCCTACTAAAAGATGATGGAGTGGTACTACTGGTTTGTCCTATTAAGATTCGAGACACTTTTTCATACAGGTTTTACTCTTGCCATCCCTAGAATTTAAGGCTGATAGGGCTCTGGAAACTGGAGTTCGTTAGGTTTATTTGCCTATTTTATAATTATGTATGTTTTTTTAGTGATTTAACTGATTTTTGTTTCCCTCTTTTGGCTTAGTTCTTCCACGAATTCGACCCAGAGGTGATTCTTACTACAATAGATATAACAACTAAGCTTTCTGCTTTGCATAATTAATCCTAGACTCAGTTCTGATATGACTCTGTGCTCTTTGGGAGTCATTAGCACTTTCAAATCCACTTTGATGCACTTTGACTATGCATCACCTTCCTTTGACCTCTCGCTCATACAATGATACAAAAGTAATTTGTAGACACATACCTACTTTGATTATGATGTCTTTTCCCTTCAGATTCGTAATTCTTCGACCCATGTACTGGAGTACAGACGTATAGCCTAAGATATGTTTAATAATTTTTAGCCTGTGTTCTGGCTGACTTTTCAGTGTTGAGAGTGCAGCAGAGTGTCACAGTATTTGTCTTTTTCACTGATGAGAATTACTCCCGATATACATTGAAAAGCTTGTTGTATTATTTAACGCTAGGAAAAATTTAGTCCACTTACATATTTTCCATACAGGAATGTATAATATTTTTCCCTGTTTCTCTCTTGTGGCAAAGAAATTCCGTTCGGTTTGTTACGTCTACAAAACTCATTTCTTTTGTCTGTAACTGAAATAGTTCTAAAAATTCTTTATGAAGGAAGGGTTCGCATTAACACAACTATCTTTTGAATGAATTATACTATCTAACCCCTTGTATTAATCACCACTTCTGTTATCGTTACCACTGTTGCTATTTCCCATTTTACCTGTTTGAGAGATTGAGATATTTTTTATTACTTATTCACTAAACTGTTAATTTTCCTCTTCCTTTTGTATATTTATATGTGTTTTTTTTTTTTATTCTGTAAGTTTTTCTGATTGCAGCGTTCACTTGTTTAGCATAAATGTTTTGGGTGTGAAAATGTAGAGTGTGTAAATAAAATTTTATAAGTTTGTAAAATAAATTGTTTGTTTTATCTCACATTCAACACCCCGCGGTATTGAGGACAGGTTTTACTTAGGTAATACTAGTCTTTTTTTTTTCTTTTTTGCAAATACTAAAATTCTATTTGGTAATACTAGAACAAAACTTTGCCTAGAGAGAAGAAAAAACATACCTTCACATGATGAGAAACAAATATAATAATAATAATAATCTTAAAGCATGAAAACAAGAAGACCTCATACTCAATAACAAAACAGGCGAGGAAATATCCTAACCACTCAGTAACACGCTTCCTCGATATTAATGGTTTCAAATTTTGCCCGAATGGTAACAATTTGGGGGGAGGTGTTGAGTCGATTACATCACCCCCAGTGTTCAATTGCTACTTATTTTATCGACCCTGAAAAGATGAAAGGCAAAGTCAACCTCGACGGAATTTGAACTCAGAATGTAAAGACAGGCGAAGTGCCGCAAAGCATTTCGCCCAGCGTGCTAACAACTCTGCCAGCTCGCCGCCTTCCACAATAATAGCTTTTCTACTCCAGGAACAAGGCCTGAAATTTTGGGGGAGGTGCCAGTCGATTAGGTCGACCCAGTGCGCAACTGGTACTTAATTTATCAACCTCGAAAGGATTAAAGGCAAAGCTGACCTCGGCGGAATTTGAACTCGGAACGTAAAGACAGACGAAATACCTATTTCTTTACTGCCCACAAGGAGCTACACACAGAGGGGACAAACAAGGACAGACAAACGGATTAAGTCGATTATATCGACCCCAGTGCGTAACTGGTACTTAATTTATCGACCCCGAAAGGCAAAGTCGACCTCGGTGGAATTTGAACTCAGAACGTAAAGATAGACGAAATACCGCTAAGCATTTCGCCCGGCGTG
>NC_068993.1:39133576-39136528 GCF_001194135.2 Octopus bimaculoides | reverse complement strand
AAAGGCAAAGTCGACCTCGGCGGAATTTGAACTTGGAACGTAAAGACAGACGAAATACCGCTAAGCATTTCGCCCGGCGTGCTAACGTTTCTTACTTCTTTATTGCCCACAAGAAGCTAAACATAGAGAGAACAAACAAGGACAGACAAAGGGATTAAGTCGAGTACATTGGTCCCAGTGCGTAACTGGTACTTAATTTATCGACCCCGAAAGGCAAAGTCGACCTCGGTGGAATTTGAACTCAGAACGTAAAGATAGACGAAATACCGCTAAGCATTTCGCCCGGCGTGTTAACGTTTCTGCCAGCTCGACGCCTTCCTTCTACAACGATAATAAAAGAACAATATTGTTTTCTAACAAAGCTGCAATACTTCAGTTTGGAGACCAGAAGTTAGTTGAAGATATCAACCCCTGTACATGACTGGTATCCCGAAAGCTAAGTAGCAGAAGCAGCAGTATTATATATAGAGAAATATTTTGGCTCTCGTTACTGATGGATAAAGTTAAACTGTCCTTACCTTTTATGGATAAATGATGAAGGTATACCACATAAGAATTACCCGTGCGCCAAAACCTTCTCATGTGGTGTAAATGAGTTGCAGCTGCAATCTAAATTTGCACCTTTAATTCTTCGAATTGTATTACAAATTTGCAATGTATACTTGTAATATATATAGAGAGAGAGGAGGTGAATATGATGCATAACAATGTGAGTGCGTGTGTGTGTGTGTGTGTGTGTGTGCGTGAGTGCGTATATATATATATATATATATATATGTATGTATGTATTTTTGTGCATGTCTGTGGATGTATATGTGTATGAATGTGTATGCGTGTGTATGTGTGTATATCTGTGCGAATGTATATCTGTGTATGTGTGTGGGCTGGAGATTGAGTAAGTGATCTACGACGTTGAATGTAGCAAAGTAAAACCGACCTGAATAATAATATGCAACAACAAACACGGAATCTGTCCTATGTAGATAACAATAACATTTATTTATTAACCACTACTACCATCATCACTATCACCACCACCACCACCACCACCACAACTCTTACAACTATCACGTCCACCATCACTACCACCACACCAACAACAACAACAGAATCAATCACCTGAACAACATTATTTTCTTAATCTTAACCCATATATGACCATTAAAAGAATGAAGTCTTAAAATTTCAATGTATTTAGATCAAACGTTATGGCAAGCTTTCACAATCTGGAAGAGAAGGACAGTATGCAACTGTTAGCTTCGGGTGTCGACTATCTGCTGAACATTTCGTATGCTCAGTTAGATGATTCCCGGTGAGTTCATATCCAAACAAGTAAGAGCAGGTTTCGCGTTGCGGGAACGCAACCAGGGGTATATATATGGGTTTTAAGACAAAGATTCCAATTTGCTTCAATGGTACTTAAACACAGAAATTTTCTAACTGAACACCTCCTAGTATTAACCCCAATGCTTATTTTATCAATCACTGAAAGACGAATACCCAGCCCAAAGTCTATAGTTTTACCTGATTTTACCTGATATGTCTACTAATTTTAAGGTGGTGAGCTGGACAAAATACTTAGCTGTATTTCGTCCGTCTTCACATTTTGTGTTCGAATTCTGCCGAGATGAATTTTTGACTTCTAACCTTTCGAGGTTGATAAAATAAATACTCAGGTCGATGTAATCGACTTAGCCCCTCCCCCGAAATTGCTGGCCTTGTGAAAAACTTTGATACCAATATGACTACTAGCTTTCACGTTTAATGATAGCGTCTAATAAAGTCAACAAGCTTGGAATTTGAGAGGAGGGCCATTTAGTTGACTAAATGGACAACAGTACATCCCTAGTACTCCGTTTTGCCCAATCTGGGAAGGACAAAAGTTAAAGATCATCTTCGCGGGAATGGAACTGAAAACGTAAAGAGCTGGAATTGGAATAAATTCTGTAAGGCATTTTGTCCAACGCTTCAACAATTCTTCCAATCTCCCGCATTTTTAGACATCTGAGACCTTGTATGTATACTAAAAATTATAAGGATGGGAAGTTAGCAAGAGTCATTAGAACATCAAACAAGATGATTTGCAGAAACTGTTTTGAATTTTTATGTTCTTAGTTCAAATCCCGCACAGGCCAACTTCGCCTTTAATTCTTTGGAGCTCATTTAAATAAAACATAAGTCAAGCTGGGGTACAAATAACCGAAGCCTAATATACCCATCATAACTACCCGTCTGATAAGAGTACACCAGACACAAGTCTCGCAACCGTATGTGCTTGACATAGTGACTTTATATCAAGTTAAACAGCGCATGACCTTGCAGGTGGAGGCTCAGTTAGAATTTTCTTCAGGTCGTAGAGCCCCTCCTGTAAGTCGACGGTATAAACTACTTCCCCTCTCCTCAAAATTGCTCTCTTTTTGCCTAAACAGAAGCCATTTAAAGTTTCTGACTTAGGTACAATGCCAGCAATGTTGAGACGTGGTCATTGGTTGATATTGTCGACCCCAGTACGAAACAGGTAGTTTATTTTATCGAGCTCGGATAGATGAAACAGCAAAGCTGACTTCAGTACAGAAGAAGAAGAAGAAGAAGATTATGATGATGATGACGATGAAGATGACGGCGACGACGATGATGATGATTATGGTGATGATGATGATGACAACGACAATGATAGAGACGATGTCGATGATGATGATGACGACGACGTCGGTGATAATGATGATGATTTCCGGTGTCATAGTCGTGCGAATGTTGAAGTATGAAAAGAAAAGACAACAAAATAAAGAAATAAATTAATTAAACAAACCAAAAAAAAAAAAAGAAAAAGAAAGAAATTTATTACAAATCTTAATAACTGCAAGCAAAAATTATTGATTTGCTAAAGTAAATTATGTCCAAATATAGTAAATTACATAAAATAAGAATAATAATAACAAAAAAAAAAAAAAA
>NC_068993.1:39130535-39133566 GCF_001194135.2 Octopus bimaculoides | reverse complement strand
AAAAAAAAAAAAAAAAAAAAAAAAAAAAAAAAAAAGATTTTATCGAGAACATTACAAAACACACTTCAAAGAAGAGAAGTTTTCTTTGTATGAAAACAATTAAAATATTTTGATACAACTTTTAAATTGGTAGGTTTGCTGTTTTTAGCGATTAATTGGCAAATTTGTCAACTGCTGATACTACTACTACTACTACTACTACTACTACTACTACTACTACTGCTTTATATGTTCTACTTTGTCTTTTGGTTTATATCACCTTCATCATCATCGTCATCATCACCATTACCCTCATCCTTTTTTGTCATCGTCGTCATCATCACCATCATCGTTGTCGTCGGCATCATCGTTCGTCATCATCATCATCTTCATCATCATCATCATCGTCATCTTCTTTATCATTGTCGTCATAAGCGTCGTCGTTGTCATTCTCTTCGTCCTCCTCTTCGTCGTCGTCCTCCTCCTCCTCCTCATCATCATCATCATCGACATTATCAGTAACAACATTACTGTCATGATCATCATCAGCAGCAGCAGCAGCAGCTTCACTGTCCTCCTCATCATCATCATCAACACCGTCATCATCGACAACAGCAGCAATAACAACAACAACAACATCATCCTTCATCTTTAACTGCATTCTTCCTTGTTCTCGGTGCTCATCCTATTATTCTAGTCAGTTATATTGTTCTTTATCTTGTTCCACTGCTCTAATTACCATACTACCAATGTGATGTAGTAGTAGTAGTAGTAGTAGTAGTAGTAGTAGTATTTTTTATCCATTTATTCACTCCGCTAATTAGCCAGTTAAGAAACTAAAACAACAGTAACAGCAACAATAACAAACACAACCAGCAATCCAACACTAAACGCTAATACATACATATGCATATATAAATATACATACATACACCTATATATACGTATGCGTGTTTGTATGTATGTATACGTATATGCATATATATATTATGTGTGTGTGTGTGTGTGTGTATGTATGCATGCATGCATGCATGTACAGGGTGCGAGGGGTATTTGAGGACATGTCGTTTTTAGTTCATTATACCATCAAATTATTTAATGTATCATTTTTTTTTTTTTTAGATAACCCTTTCAAGATATAGTGCTAACTTAAATGAAAAGGCATGCAGTCATAGTTACTATACATGCAAACCACAGTGATTTAGAAATTATCAACTTTCTAATTGTTGGAAGATCATTCGTACACAAAGTTTGGTTGGAATTGGAGGCATGTGATGGTAATGTTTCACCTGTATCAAAGAGGAAAAAACATTCACAATGCCCAAAACACTAAAAGGACACTGGAATTTATACATGTTCAAAACATTATCGATGAAAACCCCAGAAGATCGACGAGGTCCATTGCTAAAGAATTTCGTGTGTTAGAATGGACCATCGTGACATTCGATACAAGTCCTATGTAATGAGGAATGACCCATTCGTGTCTGCAAAGACACAAGGAAACCGTCTCATCCGTTCAAAACGGTTACTTGACAAAGTGAAAAACCCTCAGTAACAATGCATGCTTTGGTTTTTCTCTGACAAAAAAGCTTTGACCAATCTAACAGAAGAAATAACAGGTGGTTATGTGCAGATCTTTCTGAAGTACCCAGGCTGATGCACACGAAATTTCCAGCAACTGTGATGGTTTTTGGAGTGATGAGTAGCAAAGGTCATGTGACGCCTCTCCACTTTTTTTCCACAGAGTCTTAGAATTAATGCTGCTGGATACCTTGAGGTACTGGAAACTATTATCAAGCCCTGGATTGATGAAGTATGCAATGGAAGACTATACGTGTTTCAACAAGAGACATCACCTTCTCACAAAGCCCTAGTCACCCAAGACTTATTGTCGGACAATCTTTATGGTTATGTAACACCCAATATGTGGCCCACAAACTCGCCAGGTTTGAACCCTATAGGCTACTACGTGTGGAGCGCTGTTGAAAGGGAGACTAATTGTCATCCTCATAATACCATAGAATCACTGAAGCCCACCATTGTCCACGTGATGTCTGAAATGAATAAGGACCATATAGTGTCAGCATGCCAGCGGTTTCGGTCCCGCATTGAAGCAGTCATCGAAGCCGAAGGTGGTTTCACATACTAATTTGCTTAAAAAATCATTATCTAAACTAATTTTACAAAAGTTTACTCAGATGCCTATTTATTTATGCTGAAATATAGTTGTTTTATTGTATACCAAAACTGGCCTCAAATAACCCTCGCACCCTTTATGTGTGTGTGTGTGTGTATATATATATATACATGTCATGTATATACATAAAATTGAATAAATAGTCAAGAATGTGTGTCTGTGTGTAGGCGTGCATGTGTGTATATGTGCATGTATATATGTATATACATAAATGTGTTTGTGTGTGTGTGTGCGTGGTGTGTAGATGTATGTATGGCGGGTGCCCAGAGATGTAATTGCGTGTATATGTGTGTGTGAGTGAGGAATTTTTTTTTTATGTATAGGCGTGTGCGAGTGTATTTGCGAAATAATAAAACTTAGTATGTGAAACATGGTGGACAGCAAGTGTATCCAATGCCGCTCATGTTGAGCGCGGAGAGGCACGTCGACAGCGAGCGAATTGGAACTGCCAGCGTCTACTAGATTTAAAAGAGTCAGTTGGATGTACTAGCATCAAAAGTCAAAGATTTACTAACGGGGGGACAGCAATTATATATTACCTGAGGAGATACAACTGGATCCCATTATACAGGTAACCCGTTGCTTAATTTAAATCCTGTGTATATATGGTTATATGTTGTATCCAAACATGTACAGAGTTTATTAAATAGCTGCCTTAATGGACTCACTTTTGACTCTATTTATTCAATTTTATTTTATTTTCACACACGAAAAATGCCTAAACCTAGACTTGTAAGTATACCGTAATACTACCGGCTATTCTAAGGGTGAACGAGCTCTGCTTTGTACTCTAATACGTTCCTAATGGAATACACCTTATAAAGATATATATATATATATATATATATATATATA
>NC_068993.1:39127035-39130460 GCF_001194135.2 Octopus bimaculoides | reverse complement strand
TACACACGCATGTATAACAGTATATATTTAGATTAAAAATTATTTGTGAACATAATGTGGCAGTCCTGTGTGGGGACGCTAAACTCTCTTGTTCGAAAATATAAGGACACAGATAGTGTGTCGTATAGCCAGCTGGAGATGATGTTTCCTGGGGTTAAATAACAGTGACATTCGTCCTAACCAGGACTGCCACATTATGTTAGCAAATAATCTTTACTCTAGAGTACTGTTACTGAATGTCTCTCATTGAAAGATTTAGAAATAATTTTTCTAATTAGTATATATATATATGTGTGTGTGTGTGTGTATACTGTTATACACACACATTTATATACATGTATATATATATATATATATATATACACATGCATATATGTATGTATATATATAAACCATTTTATAAACAAACTTACTAACAACGAAAGAAACAGACAACAAAACATCAAGAGCAACAACAACAATGACAACAACGTTAACAATAATAAACAGAAAGTAATTCCACCACTCACGCAAAAGAAACAAAAAAAGAAATTATATTTTAAAATATAAAAATAAAAAAATGAAAATATCTGTGAAACAATACAACTGTTCGGTGTCAGAAACCTTATACAGAATATAAGTCTACAAATACTTGCACTCGCAGAAGAAAATAAAAAATCCCATGAGAAATCAAAATAAGAATCAGTCCATAATTCCGTATGAGAGAACTTGATAACAACAGTCAGATCTTTGTCTTTGCGTTTATATGTGTGTGTATTGTTTCTGTGTGTTGTGAGAGAGAGACAATGTGTGTGTGTTTCTGGGTGTATATGAGTGTGTGGGTGTTGGTTTGATGTTACAGATATTTTATTTAGATATTATATTTCTTTGGGGGTAATTTTTGAACCGCAGTTCTTCATTATATTCGAAGTTGAAATTTGAAGAATATTCATTTTGAAAGATTTCTTTTGTAAATTTTGTTTATTTTTCGGAGAGATTTTTCTATGTATATATATATTTTTTTTTTTTGGTCTTAGCAATAATGAAATGGTTACATAAAAGACTTTACAGACACAGGCAACGCTGTGAGATTGAAACATTTGGTTTGCATCAATACAGACTAAGATTCAGTCACACGATGTGGCACCCAGAGCAAATGTCTTCATCAATGGCCCCAAGTGTCTGAGTGGATTTGGTAAACAGAAAATGAAAGAATGCTACTGAATATATATATATGTATGTATGTATTTGTATGTGTATGTATGTGTATACATATGTGTGTGTGTGTGTTCACATATATATATATGTATGTATATGTATATATATATGCATATATATATGCATACATACATATCTCGGCGATGAAGGTGGTAGGGATTTATCTCACCGTTGGCGTTATAAACAAAAGTACATTTTGCACCAGAAGCTAATAAGAACGTTTCTCTCGTGGTATCAACTGCAATATAATTTCTTCTAAGAGAACATCTACGTTTAATCGAAAGTTATTTAGTACCAACAAAACTTGAGAAAAAGATTCAATATTCACAAGCAACATATACGAGATCCTAATACAAGACAGATTCCCGTAAATGCACATTTAGACTTATGTGTTACAAACTAATCGCCAAAAATTCTTATCTTTCTGCATGATTCTGGCAAAACCATAGTTCAAATACGGGCAAATAAAGAAAATACGTTTATTAAACAGAACTCATGATTGAATAAGCTATAACAACGTATCACACAGAGATATTACTCTTTTAGTCCACATTCTAATAATCAACCATCTATACAACTTTACTGTCACTTGATTACGAATAAGTGAAGCTATTCTAATTTTAACTATTCTGATCACCTATCACATGACATTTTCACTGGATTAACACAGCCTTGACATTCGGTGCAATTATTTTCCATCCTGTCACATCACTTAATACGCAGGAATAACGTACAATTTCAGCCATAATCTTTCCATAAAAAAAGGGAAAATTTTCAAATTCCTGTTACACTCGAGACAACTACTATATAGTCCCAGATACCTCGAATTCACACTACCTTTGAGAATCATGAAATTGTGAAACCGGTTAAGTAAATATAAAGAATTGTTTTTACTGATATCAAATGCGTTTCCAATTTCTTTTCTTAGAAAGGAAGAATAAAAGAATGTTAGTATATACACATGTGTGAGTGTGTGTTCGCGTACATGTATATATTCGTATATATTTGCAGGCGTGGCTGTGTGGTAAGAAGCTTGCTTCCCAACCACATGGTACCGGGTTCAGTTCCATCTTGTGGCACCTGGGACCGACCAAAGCCTTGTGAGTGGACTTGGTAGACGGAAAATGGAAAACACCCGTCGTATATGTATATGTATATGTATATATTTGTGTGTATCTTTGTGTCTGTGCTTGTTCCATCACCGCTTGACAACCGATGTTGGTGTGTTTATGTTCCCGTAACTTGGTCCGAAAAAAGTCTACAATAGAATAGGTACTAAGCTTTAAAAAATAAGAGTCAAATGCCTTAACCTTAGAAGCAACACTGAACACGTCAGATGACAGGGGTGCAAATCACATACAATCAAAGCTGATTTGGTAAAAGGAATAGTTAAGGAATATTCCAAAATTTGGCTTCAAAATAACATTTCTTAAAACCAGTTAGCTGTCGATACACAATTACCTGAGCTAGTTTTATGTCTAAAACATTTAAGAATTAATTAGGAAACATTTAAGAAATAATTAAAATTATTTCTAACCTGAAGGTCGAAGGAGATTTCTAAATTTGAATTAAATATTTTCAGTGTTTATTTTTCTTCCGTTTCTTTTTTTTAACCTGATATCGTTTTTCCTGTTTCGCAGGGTGCAACAAACAACGTTAAAACTTTAGTTAAATGTTGGCACCCTCATCACTTGCCTAAGTTTACCGAGGCCATACCAACCGTTGCGTAAAATAAGGGAGGATTTCACAGTCGAAGCCTATATAATGACTTAGACGAAATTTAAACATTCTTAGTTTGTTGCAGAGAAATATTTTTAAATTTACGAATATTTGGTATTTCCTTACATTTCTGCTTGTTTGTTGCTCACAAGATCTGTATGTGGCAGGTTAGTGATTTCATCACGAGGAAAGAGGAGAAATAATAATAATTAATAATAATAATAATAATAATAATAATAGCAACAAAAGCAACAACAATAACAACAACGAAAAACATTTAGTTTTAGATTATTTCCAGATTTAAAAAATAATATCCAGAACAAATTCATATTTTCTCTTCATTGGCTTCTTCGTATAAATAAATAAATAAATAAATAAATAATTTGGTAATGTTCCGAAAAATTTTGAAATTATTCTAGTACTCTTTTACTTTACTCTTTTACTTGTTTCAGTCATTTGACTGTGGCCATGCTGGAGCACCACCTTTTTTTAGTCGAGCAAATCGCCCC
>NC_068993.1:39119682-39126847 GCF_001194135.2 Octopus bimaculoides | reverse complement strand
ACACACACACACACACACACACACACATATATATATATATACATATATATGACGGGCTTCTTTCAGTTTCCGTCTACCAAATCCACTCACAAGGCTTTGGTCGCCTGAGGCTATAGTAGAAAACACTTGCCCAAGGTGCTACGCAGTAGGACTGAACCCAGAACCATGTGGTTAGTAAGCAAGCTACTTACCACACAGCCACTCCTACGCCTATAGAGTAGTTTATGTTTTTTTCATTACTTGAAGAATAAGCTGTGAAGCATATTCATATGATGATCATGAAGATGATAAATGTATGTATCTCTCTCTCTCTCTCTCTCTCTCTTTATATATATTAACACACACACACACGCATATATATTAATATATATATTTACCCTGCACGCGTAAGCGAAAGCAGAGTAGTGTAATCACTCGTCTTTGTTTGTCTGTGTGTTTGCAAAATTACTGGAAAACAGCTGAATGGATTTTCACCACATTTGGCAGAAATACTCATTGAATGGGTGGCTTAAAATGATGAACATATTTATTTTGTTCACTTTCTTTTTCATATAAATCTGCGTGTGTATAGTTCATGGTGTACCTATGCACGTAGACACGTGTGAGTACATACATAGAAATGTAAATATATACATAGATATGCGATTGTGTGCGCGCGTGTGTGTGTGTGTGTGTGTGTGTGTGAGAAGAGAAACAGTGTACGGTTATTGAAATCAGCTACCTAGCGGATGTTAGCATAAAACTGAAGATCAGTGAAAAAGAGAATACTTATGCTGAACTGTTGAGAAATCTGCAGTTACTCTATCCAGATTACAAGTTCAGGTTTATACCTGTAATTATTGGGGTACTAGGGTATGTAACACACTCACTGAGTACCAATCTTGAGAAATTATGCTTCTCAAAACCAGAAAGGAGAAAGCTGATTCGAAGACAACAGATCCAAGCCATCACTGGAATTGTGAAAATCTGTAAAACTTCCCAGACAGTTATCATTTAAGTTTATATGAACCTGTCTAGATATGCAAGTATATGCATGAGAAGCCACACAAAACAAAGCATACAAATCTGCACGTATACATACATACATGCATATTTACAAAAATACCCTGTTGTTGATGTTGAAATTCTAATAAAGGAGCCTTGGATCTAGGTTAGAAACTGGCTCTTTCTCTGTTGGCAAGGAATCTTGAAATAAAACTGAATAATGAAATACATACATACATACATACATACATATGACACGGGTATCTTTCAGTTTCCATTTACCAAATCCACTTACAAGTCTCTTGTCTGCCCCGGGGTTATAGTAAAAGGTGCTATGCAGTGAGGCTGAACCCAAGACCACGTGGTTACAAAGCCACGGTCTTAACCACAAACCCATACCTGCAACTATTCCTTCCTTCCAGTCTTGAAGAACACTAATCTTGTGTTAAAGAAATCAATATTACTTGTATGATAGACAGAGAAGACTAAAATCTTTTACAGCATTTCAATTTCATCTTCCATTGTTTACGGTTCAAATCCTATGGGAATCAACATTGTTGTTCTTAAACCTCACTCGAGGGCAATAAAGTCGGTACTACTGAAATATATTGAATCAGCCCAACCCAGCTCCTACAAAATTTTGACCTCGTTCTTGATTCGAAGACATAATTATTGCTTGCGCATGATTTAGATCGAAAAGATAAAAAGGAAAAAAAAAATCTTCGGGGTTTCGAGGGAAGAATTTCCACTATCTGGTTCTATTTTTCTGATTTCCACAAACAAAAGAGGTTAAAATTCTTATTATTTATGAAACATAATTGTAAGAGGTGGCATTATTCCAGAGATTTAAACTCGATTCTCTTTCAGGTAAGTGACTATTACAATTCCTGCCATAAATCTTTATCATTGGTTCCGACGAAACCATTTTCTGATATAACAAACAAAACACACAAAAAAGACGTATAACGAAAAAAAAGTGTAAACTTTATACAAGAAATTTAGGCTGAAGGCATTATTTCTGTCATTCCTTAAGTTGAAATCATTATTATTTAGCCAATTATGTAGTTATTACTAATCTTGCTAGAAAATAAGCTAATAACAGTATGAAGCTAACATCAGTCATCTGAGTGGCTTTGTTTTATCTAAAATTGATATGTCTAGAGTAGCATGAAAATATTGTAGCAGGCGGTAATTTTTTTATGATAGCCTGCAAATACATAAACTGCTTCGAATTATTTATCAATAGATTTATCTATCAACAGATTTTATCAAAAGAATTATCACATATTTATCAATGTATTTTATCATTGTAATTATATTTGTGTTATTCATGAATCATTAATCAGCATAATCAACAGTTAAAGAGTGATTTTTCCCTAAAATCGATAGCACCAAATAAATTATTACATACTTACCGATAATTCCAATGTCAAGAATGTAGACGCCATGAAAAAAGTTTCATATAGTCGTTCTTAGAGTAGTGTGTCATTTTTCCAGACAATTAATTTCATCTTTTGTATGTCTGTTTTCTTATACTCTCTTCTGATCTATGTATTCTTCTGTCGTCTTTGTATACAAATTTTTATATATTTGTACATCTATTTGTATCAATATTCGTGTTCTTTGTCTCAGATTGAACTCGCGGTCTATATTTTGAACTCATCTAGCATGAGATTCTAGGTCTTTTATTCAAATCACAGCTAGGATAGTTTTAACTGAAGCAAATAGTACTTATATTGGCTGCAAAACCATAAAAGTCATGGGTTCCAGACTATCAGCCCAAAGGATTGTGTTTAAACCCCAACATACTTCTGCAGACATTTTATAGTTCATAGGGCCAACGCCTTCAATTGTACATACATCATCAGTTTATTTTGATGTTTGGAAATAGGTACCAGATCATTAAGGAATGCAATTTGTGATCTGGTATTCTATCCAATGGGACAGATGTATTTAACATCTGTTCAGCACCCTGACACTAAACCTGCGTTATTACATTCACAGAAAGTCATCCAGTAGCTTAAACCTATATTTCGTACTGGAATATATTCAGAAACAGAATGCTAAAAGTGGGTTCGAGTATATAACTTTATAACATTTGAAAAACAGCACAAAAGAATATGAACAAAAATATCGAGACCCCCCCCCCCAAAAAAAAAAGAAAATGCCAATTTTATTATATTTAATGTTAATGCAAATAACCAGCATCAGTGTTGCTATATCAACAGTGTTGGAACCTAATACTGGAGCTTAGAATCAGTTTCTTTATAAGTTAATCCAAAAAGGAAGGGAATGCCTCATCTCATTGAAGAATATTTCAGATGGGTGAGAATGATACGGTTGATGTCTAATTTGAACTTCACGTTAATGTTGATAACTCTAGAGTAGCCTACCGCTATCGACACACTCCTCTGAACTCTTTGATTATTTTCATTCTCTATTCCCAAAGGGGAATCTTTCTCAAAATATTATAAGATTATTAAACAACCAATGTCTTATGCATGTAGGAGGTATTTGGCGCAGGAAGTTTATTGAGGGTTATTTTCTTAGGCACGAGAACCAATATACATTCAGTTGTACAGGGGTTGCAGGGTCTTTTGCTATCTAACTACGAGTCTGCCCAAGCTAGTATTGTTCCATACTGTTATCAGTCTATTTTCAAGAACAATAAGGTAATACGATAATTTTTCTTTTAGTTATTTTTCTTAAATTCTCTATTGCAAAGCATTTTTCAGGCATCTATTTCATATAATAATGTTAATGAATCTTTTGATTAATGTTCTCAGAAAAAAAGCTTGAGTGGGAAGAGAATTCCAGAATATGGTGGAGAAAGAACGAAAAGTATTGGAGAAGTATTGAAGTATTTAACTTCTCTTCAGAAGTTAAATGAGTAAATACAAATAGTGATTGATCGGTGAGGCCATAGGCATTATATATGGGTGGGGATTGTGTATACATGTGTGTGAGAGAGTACACACACACACACACATATATATGTATATATAAAATCGTTGGTGAGCTTTGTTATACGATAACAAGCGATTACATCATACAGAAACCAGAATCAGTAAAAAGATGAACCATGCTGATAAATAAGACAAACGAAGGATTTCTCTAAAAACAGAGTCGTGAAACTCCGAACAAAAAGTTACTGGAATGCTATCAGCGATAACAATAACGCAAATACATAACTACTGCTACTATAAACACGGAGGCATACATACATACATACATACAGACACATACAAGTACACACATAAACTTATGCACACACACACATATATATTTTTACTGGTGTCAGATTCTAAATATTTAAACATTTCCAGATAAATTTAGTGCTCAATTAAAGCTTTGTATGTGGTCGACTCAGCCATTCTTGGAAGTATATATACCTGTTAGCTGTGATATCTCTGGAGTATATGAACGGCATATAGTGTTTGCAAAATGTTAAAGTTTTGTATATGTAGGCCGTAGTTTCCCAGAATTGTTTCTCCAGAAATGAGAATCTGCATACTTTCGGCTGTACATTTGATGCAGAATTTATTGTTACGTGACTACGAGTGTGCCCAAAGTGGTATGTTTCATCATAGGTTTATGGAATTCCCTGGTTTCTAGGCTCCAAATGTAACTTGATAACGCCGTTCCTTAGCTTCTATTTGAGCTGGTACTAGCGTAGCTTGAAAGTACAAAAGGTCAGCTCTCTATAAGCTTTCGGTGATTATTAGTTTAGCACGGAGCTTTTTAAAGTTATACTTTTTTTTATACAGTTAGAGTTAAATGAAAATATATATTCGATTAGTGGCAGTTGTAGTTTTTTGTAGGTGCTTGTGTGGCGAAGTGATTCAACGAAGTAATCTTGTTTACAAAAGGGTGCTGGAAAGTTCCTGGCTTTAAGGGTATCATGAAAGGCTTCACGGCAGGCCCAATCTTCCGAGTCCTTTTAACAGGGCTTAGAAAAACAAAAGGACCGCTGCAATAAGTGTGTGAATCTTAGAGGAGAATATGTTGAATAAAATCATAATTAACTGATCCTCCTGTATTTTATTTTACCCAAAACCAGGAACCTTTCGGCACCCTCTCGAATATAATCTACAAACACACTTTGCTACTCAATTTATTTTCTAGTCTTGTGATTGAATGCACAGATATTTTGTTTCGTAACTTCCAAACATAGTCTTACCTCATCGTTTTACTGACTCACTTCAAATATAAATCGATACAGCAAGTGCTGACTCTGCATATAACTCATTAAAATTATAATTTTTTTCACCAAAATAAAACCTCTTCGTCAATTGTATACGCTATTCACCACGACCTAACTGAAGCCAAATATTTGTAATTACATTTGTGATAATTGTTGCTCCTGTTTTTGTCGTTGTTGTTGTGGCTATGTCTATACTTGTAGCTATTGTTACAGCTTTCAGACGTGTTTATGCTACCAGAGCTTACGAAAGAATAGAATATTGCACCAGGTTTTTATTGAAATAAAAAAAAGTACCTTAAAGATGTAACGAAAATAGTTTTTTCTTTCTTTACTCAATTCAGCCTTTATGGTTCGTCACTGTTTCAAGGAATTGGTATCTTTCTCTAGTTCCATTTCCTTTTTATTTTCTGTATTTCAATTTTTTCTTTAAATGTCTCTTTATTGTTATCGCTGTAGACTTTCTAATTTACTTACTTTCAAGTGATTTCCAAAGAATTAACGTGACAAAACAGCATTTTTTCTCATGCTAAATAGAAAAAAGAAAATGAATGAAAATACTTCAAAATTTTTAAATCAGCGATGCGCGCATGTATATATATATATATATATATATATATATATATATATGTATCATATACATGTATATATATAATATTTAATACATACATACAGACATATACATACTTACATACACACATGTATATATATTAAATATAAATGTAGATGTCTAAATATATATATATATATATGTTCATAGAGACACGCACGTATGTATATGCGTGAAATATATTTGAATACAATGATGATGACGACGATGATGATGGTAATAGTAAAGAATGAATGAACGACTATCAATGTTGTTTTGAAAATCTGCTGTTTGCACTTGAGAAAATAGTAAGTCAAGTGCAATGTCTTCTCGGACGAGATTTTAACAAGGAACTGTAACTTTCTTTTATTGTTAATTCGTTAACTTTCTTTTTAATCTTAAAGCCTTTGTATTTCTTGGAATATTGCACGGTACGATTTGCTACGTAGGTCTTCATTGTTCCTTTATATCCCTTCGTCCTTCTTTTCTTGCATTGCACATATCAACGTATATGTCGGTGTACATGTACGTACATATATATATATATATATATATAATGTGTGTGTGTGTTTTATACGTATTTATACACGTATGTGTATATGTATGCATACTGAATTAACTGAAGTGTTTAAACAAAAGATTTCTTCTTTTGTGATATGAAAACGTATATTTGCAAGAGTTTGTAAATTAAGTGTAGATGGTATATTCTTTTATTCTTTTACTTGTTTCAGTCAATTGACTGTGGCCATGCTGAAGCACCACCTTTAGTCGAGCAAATTGACCCCAGGACTTGTTCTTTGCAAGCCTAGTGCTTCTTGTATCGGTCTCTTTTGCCTAACCGCTAAGTTACGGGGACGTAAACACACCAACATCAGTTGTCAAGCGATTCTGTGAGGACAAACACCGACCCACAAACATATATGTGTGGAGGCGCAATGGCCCTGTGGTTAGGGCAGCGGACACGCGGTCGTAGGATCGCGGTTTCGATTCGCAGACCGGGCGTTGTGTGTATTTATTGAGCAAAAACACCTAAAGCTCCACGATGCTCCGTGAGGGGATGGTAGCGACCTCTGTTGTACTCTTTCGCCGCAACTTTCTCTCACTCTTTCTTCCTGTTTCTTGAGTAACGCTGCAATGGACTGGCGTCTCGTCCAGCTGGGAGGGAACACATATGCCATAGAAACCGGGAAACCAGGTCGCAAAAATAATATATATATATACTACGGGCTTCTTTCAGTTTCCGTCTACCAAATCCACTGACAAGGCTTTGGTCTGCCCGAGGCTATAGTAGAAAACACTTGCCCAAGGTGCCACGCAGTGGGACTGAACCCGGAACTATGTGGTTGGCAAGCAAGCTACTTACCACACTGCCACTCCTGCACCTATATATA
>NC_068993.1:39112801-39119621 GCF_001194135.2 Octopus bimaculoides | reverse complement strand
TATATATACACACGCACACACACACACACACACACACACACACATGCACATCTAAACAAGAATGCGTACATAATATATATGCGGATGACGTTAAGAACAAAGTTTTGACACTTTGTATAACTGAGTGAAAGCAATATTAATCCCATCTTTTATTGTTTCCCGTTTACCAGCAACCCTCTGAGCAGTTGTTGTCGAATTTACATACAATTCTCTTTGCGAATATTACTTGGGGGCAAACAACGCTTTTATCCGGTTATTGACACCTAAATTTACTGATGACCATTGCAAACACAACTCAGCTGGAAGTCGTCATCGCGTAAGGGTGAATAGCAGCTAGATGTCATGTTTCCTTTTAATTCTCTGTTCAATAACATGTTTTCTATAATGTTCATCTTATATAACAATGTGACCAACAATTATACGTTCATGCCATGAGGTTATTTGAAATGTTTTGGGGATTGTCTATCATATTTATTCAAATTCTGCTATAGTATATGAAAACACATTCCTTTTTCACGGTCGGAAGAATGTAGGAAAGACCTTCCATAAAAGCTACGTGTGTTTAGAAGCACCATTCGATAATTCTACAGATGTTTAGGTTCATCATATTAGGATTCATTCCTTTTGTAAGTGGTTGGTTCATCAAATATATCGATAATTTTTCACATTTATAGAATTAGCAACCACATTGGTAGAGATAGATTACTTGGTCTCTGGAATTTGCAGTATAAAATGAACTTCCAAACACTTCATTTATCTTTTCCCGTTTATTTGGCGCAGCATGAATATCATGGCACAACTCGTTAATTATCTGTAAACCCATTCATTGAATGCTGTATATTAGGTCAAGTCATTACCGTGATAAATTCCTGAAGATATAAACACTCACTTTTTTTAATATTTCATCTCTACAATTGCACTTTATTTTTGCCAGGCGAATATTGCAGGAACGATGAAACGAACGCTTTAAAATAGTTTCTGCTAATATGTGGAAACTCCTCAGAAACAAGACATTGAAATATTCTGTCTGAAGTTTATCTTCTTGTTCCAGGATTATCAGCAAATATGCATGTTGAACAACTCAACTCTCTTCAAGAATTCGATTAAATAAACTATGACTTTGACGTTACCAAACACAATGTTCTTCATATAGTCTCTGGATAACTTCTTCCGTTTCAAATTTATTATCCTCGAACTGGATCACAGGTAAATTTCATGAACGGATTTGGTTTTCCAGAGCAAAGGAGATCGCTCACCATCGCTAAAGTCTTTTGCTGATCCCCAGCTGAGAAGATAAATGGAAGCACAACAAACATAGCTACCGATGAAGTCATTTGGAGTGACACCTTCTAACCTACTGGAACCGTAATCCTTCAACGTATAAATACCTTTTAAGCATATTCCTTTCTAATTAGTTTCATCCGATCCATTTAATTTTCTTCTGAACATAATAATTCACCTCTCTTTAGGAATCCATCTTTCTCTAGTTTGTTTAAGCCAACATAATCAAGAGTCCTCTGCAGTACAATCTTCTAATTAAATTACGTCATTTGTTAAATGTTTTTCACACTAATGAATACCATGTCGCACTATTTTCCTCTTCTAAGGCGGCGTGCTGGCAGAGTCGTTAGCATGCCGAGTAAAATGCTTAGCGGCATTTCGTCTGTCTTTACCTCCTGAGTTCAAATTCTGTCGAGATCGACTCTGCCTTTCATCCTTTCGGGGTCGATAAAATAAGTATCAGTTGAACACTGGGCTCGCTGTAATCAACTTACCCGCTCCCCCAAAATTGCTGGCCTTGTGCCAAAATTTGGAAACCGATATCCCCCCCCCCCTTCTAAAGTGGCGAGTTGGCAAAATCGTTAACACGCCGAGCAAAATGCTTAGTAGCATTTCGTATGTCTTCACATTCTGAGTTCAAATTTCACTGAGGTCAATTTGCTTTTCATCCTTTCTGGGTCGATAAAATAAGTACCAGTTGACCACTGTGCTCGATATAATCGATTTACCATATCCTTTGAAATTGCTAGCCTTGAGCCAAAATTTGAAATCAATACTTCCCACTTCTTCAGAACTACAACAACATAAACAAAAGAAACAAAAAGAAAGAAAGCGAAGATCATTGGAACACTTCGATACGGTTGGTTAATTCTTCACTTAAGATTTTCATTAAACAATGTCACGATGCTTTCTGTTCATTTCTTCTCTTCCGACTAGAGCAGCTCCCATTTCAGAAATAGCTGTTCCTTCGTAATTACCAACGAACAAATACAAATTTTCCCATTTACAGTGGTAAGTGAGATTATATGTGGTACGTTATTAACTAATACATGTTTAGTCCATATTACTCCATAAGGAGCATAGGTTTCCCGCTTTCTTTAGGCCTGTATATTCCTCCCTGGACGGGAGACCGGTCAGTCGCAGGATTACTAATTTTTACCAGCTGAGTGGACTGGAGCAACGTAAAATGAGGAGTTTTGGTCAAGAAAACAACGCATCACTCGGTCTAGGAATCGAAACCACATTCTTATGATCATGAGTCCAACACCCTAACCACTAATCCATGTGCCTCCACAATTAATTACATGGCTAAGGAAAAATACACCAGCGGAAAACTTCTACATTTTAAATACACATAGTTCAGACTCTCATATTAGTAATCTTCAGTCGGATTATTCAAGCAGTTAGTTAGAAAAACTCTCTCAAGATATGTTTAAAGCAAAGATAACTCCAGTATGATTATTTAATTTAATTTCTGGAAATATAAATAGAAATTGCAGTGGATTTATCCCTTAAAGCTAACTGGCGAAAATAAAATATATGCTTCAGTCTTATTAACTCCCCGTAGTGAAGTATACTTTATTCAATTGGCAATATTTATATATATACGTGTGTGTGTGTGTGTGTGTGAATTTGTGTATGTGTAATGACGTTCATTATATGTATATCAACAATATTAGTAATAAAAAACACATTTCTGCATTGCCTGAAAAAAAATTTCGAATGAGTTATCTTGCTTGTTCTTTTTAGATTTTAGACAACGTTAGAGGAAGGTTTTTATTCTTTTATTCTTTTATCTGTTTCAATCATTTGACTGCGGCCATAGTGGAGCACCGCCTTTAGTCGAGCAAATCGACTCCAGGACTTATTCTGTGTAAGCCTAGTACTTATTCTATCGGTAACTTTTGCCGAACCGCTATGTTACGGGGACGTAAATACACAAGCATAGGTTGTCAAGCGATGTTGGAGGGACAAACATACACACACACACACACACACACACACACACATATATATATATATATATATATATATATATATATATATATATATATATATATATATATATATATATACATACATACATACGACGGGCTTTTTTCAGTTTCCGTCTACCAATCCACTCACAAAGCTTTGGTCGGCACGAGGCTATAGTAGAAGACACTTGCCCAAGGTGCCACGCAGTGGGACTGAACCCAGAACCATGTGGTTGGTAGGCAAGCTACTTACCACACAGCCACTCCTGTTTAATTATTTTCTACTCTAGGCACAAGGCCCGATATTTTGGGGAAGGGAGTCAGTCGATTAGATCGATCTCAGTACGCAACAGGTACTTAATTTATCGAACCCCGAAAGGATGAAAGGCAAAGTCGACCTCGGCGGAATTTGAACTCAGAACGTAAAGACAGACGAAATACCGCTAAGCATTTCACGCAGCGTGCTAACGTTTCTGCCATCTCGCAGCCTTGGTTTTGTTTACTAATTACTGAGATAAACGTGTATATCGTTTATGTCAATTTAGGCTAGCGAGTCTGTTTGTTCAGAGGCAGAAAATAGTTCAGTTGACAAACGTCAATATACAATACCTTGAACCTTCATGAGTATTGGCCATCTTAGATTTAGGTCAAATCCTGAGTATAATTCTCCTTTCTTGAGATGAAACTTAAAGCTGTATACTAGCTTTGAATACGCTTTAGCTTCGAATATATTTGATTTGAACCAAATTCAATAAAGTTGGAATTCCAATAATTTGAAGTTGTCTTAAATTTTCCATTTGCACAACAAATTTGATACTTTAGAGACATTATTATGCTTTCCTATCCAATGGATATGTTTGTTATTCAGAATAAATCACATTCATGCGACATACTTGATGCCTGTACTCATGCAAAACTTCATCTTCAGAATATCTCTTGTGATTCCTCGTCATCACCATGAAAGCTTAAACAGCGATGGTCTTAGTATTATTTCATCTACACACGTGACCTTGTTCTGTGGAATTTCTTCTGATTGTGCTATTGAAATTCCATTAGAAAGTCTTCCGGCAATTTGTGCAATAGTGTCTTCATTAGTACACACCATTGGCTCCAATATGCATGCATTGTAGAATGGTAGTATTTGTACATGACCAAGTCTAGTAGAGCTTTGAATTAAATGGTTTTTACTAATTAGCATTGTCTTCATTCCGTGTTCAAATATTTCTGAAGTCCGCTCTCTTTATGGTCGATAGAATTACGGTCAATATTTTATTTCAGTTAAAGGCGCCGAGCTGGCAGAATAGTTAGCTCGCCGGACAAAATACTTAACATCATTTCGTCCGCCTTTACGTTTTTGAGTTCAAATTCCGCAGAGGTCGACTTTCATCCTTTCGGGGTCGGTAAAATAAGTACTAGTTGTGTACTGGGGTCGATGTGATCGACTCGTCCCCTCCCCTAAAATGGAAAAAGTGATTGAGTGAAGAGTATACAGTGGCAGAAACAGTTAGATATTAAAATAAATGTTTTATAGCATTTAATTTCGTACTTTTGCATTTCGAGTTCAAACCATGCCAACGTTAATTTCATCTTTCATGAGTCGGAAGACGTGAAATAAGTTCTTTGAAAATTTACATTGAAATTAATTCGTGAAGTGTACTTTCCTCTAAGAAATCCTGATTAAGATGGAGGATATAATGTTTTTTGTTTGTAGTTCTATACCCGTTTTATTATTTTTTTTGGGGGGTGGGTGCGTATAATTTGAAGAGGATCTAACTGGGGTTTCTTTCTAGAAACTGGAATGACAACGTAGAACCAGAACTGGCTAAACGTACCGACAAGCTTGGCTCTCTGGGAACACCATTTCATGTATTTGGGATCTTTGAAATTTCAATGCGAAAGATAGAATAATAAGAACTAGTATTTTATTCCCATATTTAATTAATTGTAATTAACACGTTAATCTTATATATAAGAAGCTCTCAGTTCTTGTCAAAAAATATATATTATATTAGTAATAGCGCAAAAGTTCGGTTTGTTCGAGACGCCAGCTCTTTTACAGCCTCCGCTATGTAAAGGTTCCTTCAAATGCAATATATTTTTTCTGGACCCACTAGGACTCTTCAGTCTTGTCACTCGGTTTTCGTGGTAAGTGAACAAGATCACAACATGCCCCAGAACGGGACAGCTCTGTCTGTTCGTGATTCAAAGCCAGCGATTTTTTGAGAAAGAGACACGTCGATTTCGCTGACCCCTGTACTTTGCTGGTACTTTATTTAATCCGTTCCCGAAGGCATGAAGGGCAAAGTTAACGTCTGTGAGATTTGAACACAGACCATATAGACTCAGAAGAAATGCCTCTAAGTATTTTGTTTTGTGTGCTAACGATTCTTATTTTTTTATTGCCCGCAAGGGGCTAAACATAGAGGGGACAAACAAGGACAGACAAAGGGATTAAGTCGATCACATCGACCCCAGTGCGTAACTGGTACTTTATTTATCGACCCCGAGAGAAGGAAAGGCAAAGTCGACCTCGGCGGAATTTGAACTCAGAACGTAACGGCAGACGAAATACCGCTAAACATTTCGCCCGGCGTGCTAATGTTTCTGCCAGCTCACCGCCGTATACGTGCGTAGAGTGCACATAAAGCAAAAGTCTGTTATGCGGAAGAATCGGTAAAGCACTGACTGAAATTCTTTATGTGATCCCTTTCGAAAAGTACTTTTATATTCTAAGTTTATATTCTTATCGAGGTCAAATTTACTTTCCATTGTTCTGTGAATCCTTAAAATAAAATACCATCTCTGATTCATATCAAACCTTCCCTTTCCTTCAAATATGTGTCCTTGTGCCATTAATAAAAATTCTTCAATGGCATCCAAGTTGTTATTGTGATAGTAGTTTTCTTTTGTTGCCATTGTTTTCTGCTGTTTCTTAATTTGTAACTGTCATTGTCTTTCTCAACGGTCTTTATTGACATCGATCACAATGTACTTGTTATTGTTGTTGTTGCAGTTGTCGCAGTCTAATTATAAATTCATTTTAATTCATTTATTAATGACTGAAAGCTTTATTTCTCTGACAAACATTTGTTTATAATGTTTATTACAAATTCAAATTAGGTTTCCACCAAGCCAAAATAAGCCAGGAAAAGCCTCACTGGAGACATCTTAATTCCAGCAATAATGGAACTGGATTATCATTTATTAAACAATATTTGATATTATCGAAATGTACTATTTCATACATTTTTTTCTTTCCTTTCTTTTTGTTTGTTTATTTTTGGGAGAGTTTTATGTCTAATTTTTCTATTTTAACTTTTTTTTTTATTCATATTTCATTTTCTTGTATTTCCCGAGACAAAAGTCTTGGAAGGATCTAGCTGAGTTTTCAGTGAGAATTTAATGGATGAACGACTAGCTGCAAAATAGTTGCTTGAAAATGTCAAATAAATGAAACGTTGTTATATAAAGTAGAATGCCGCTAAACGAGCAATCAAATATGACAAACTACATAGTGTATAGAAGTGCATGTATGTACGAATATATATATATATATATATATA
>NC_068993.1:39107541-39110508 GCF_001194135.2 Octopus bimaculoides | reverse complement strand
AAATTGATTCGCTCCCTAATTAGTTGGGCTATGACCCTCTCTGTAACTTTCATAACCTGATCTAACAGCTTGATGCCTCTGTAATTATTTGTATCTAAAGCGTCCCCTTTACCTTTGTAGCAGTTGACTATGATGCTGCTACACCAGTCATAGGGTATGACTCCTTCGTGTATCACCTGGTTCGTAATACGGGTGACTAGGCTATAGCCAACACTGCCAGATATTTTGAGCATCTCTGCAGTGATTCCTGATGGGCCGGGGGCTTTCCCGGTCTTCATACTCTTAATTGCTTTATCTACCCTGGTACTATCAACTCGGATAGCTGGTCCCTCTATTGGGTCGACATAAGGCAGGCTCTCTTTCTCCCATTCATTCTCTTTATTAATTCTTTCTATTATAAGCACAAGGCCTGAAATTTTTGTGGAGAAGGGATAGTCAATTACATTGACCACACTGCTCAACTAGTACTTATTTTACCGATCCCGAAAGGATAAAAGGCAAAGTTGACCTCAGTAGAGTTTGAACTCTACCCAGTGTGCTAAATATCCTGTGTGCTATAGCGTCTATTTTCCATGCTGGCATGGGTTAGATGGTTTGACAGGAGCTGGTCAGATGGAGAACTGTACCAGGATCCAGTCTGATTTTGCGCGGTTTCTACTACTGGATGCTCTTCCTAACGCCAACCACTCCAAGAGTGTAGTGAGTGTCTTTTACGTTTCCCTGACACGGGTGCCTTTTATGTGTCACTGGCTTTGTCCACGCCTATGATTTCACCAAAGGTCACGATCATTTGTCATCGCCTTCGTGAGATCTAACATCTGAATATCATGCTTCGACAGCTCGTCCTACGTCTTCCTGGGGCTGCCTCTTCCACAGGTTCCCTTCACAGTTGGAGATTGACGCTTCTTTATGCAGCTGATCATCCTCGTCCGCATATATATATATATATATATATATATATATATACAACATGCCTCTTTCAGTTTCCGTCAACCAAATCCACTCATAAACCTTTCGTTGGCCCGAGACTATGATAGAAGACACTTGCCCATGGAGCCATACAATGGGACTGAACCCGAAACCATGTGGTTGGGAAGCAATCTTCTTACCACACAGTCACTCCTGCACCTATTTCAATATTTTATCACCCCCAAAAGGATAAAATGCAAAGAATATAAAGGGGAAAAACAAATATTATGAAGAATTTGACCAGTTTTCCAGAGTACTAACGATTCTGCCAGATTAGGCTGCTACCTTTCACCAAATTAATAATGAAGAAATACGGTAATACCTCACTTTACGAAAACCCGCTTACAAGACCCCGGTTTTACGAGTATTATTTTTCAAGCACAAGATTCAAATTTTAAATGAAGAGCAAAAGTTACTACTACCATAACAAATGCTTCTGCAAAAAGCTTCTAAGCAAACAGCTCTAAACTAGGTTTTCAAAAAAGAAATCTACGAATCCGTCTACGAGTGCTTGTGAATCGGCGATCATGTCTACAAGTGATGGTTTGCATGAGTCTAGTGCGAATGAAAGAGATTTAGAAAACGATTATGATAATAATATTTTTTATTATAGATAACCTTGATATTCTTTTTACTTAAAATAAAATATTGTTTATTCTACTGTTGTTTCATTACCACTTATTTATAGGTGTGATAAATTTTTTAGGTAAAATATTTTTCTGGGAACGAATTACGATTTATAACATTGCTACTATGAGAAATTATTGCTCTGCTTTATGAGTTTTTCGTTTCACAAGCAGTCTCCTGGAACAAATTATTTTGTATATCAAGGCATTACTGTAATTATTTTATCAAAACCACCCAAATTGTTGATCGTTTCCAAAAATTAATCAAAACACCTAACCATTATTCTGGAATTCAGTGACTAAAGGTTTTAATTCTAGTAACAAACCCAAAACTGACATATTTTCAGCCAAATGTCTGCTAGTAGTTTAATGAGATTACCATTGTGACTTTCAGAAGAATCAAATAAAGGAAAAAATATATTAGTATATAAATGAAAAATGCAATAATAATATGAATTATTGCTTTCAGAAAATTTGAAAATCATTTTCTTTTTTCAAATTTAATAAAACAAATTATTTTGGCATTTTGTCAACACAGATATATTTCTGTGATGAAATTTTTGTTATATTTGCAAAAAGAAAAAAATGTTATTGTGTGGTTTACTCACCCTCTCTCTCCCACTTGTTCTCTCTCTTCCTTCCACTCTTTGTCTTTTTAGAAACGTATGTGTGTGTATATGTATACAAATATATATATATATATATATATATATATATATATATATATATATATATATGAATAAATGATACATATGTGCACATATGTATGTGTGATGATATATATATATATATATATATATATACACATATATATATAATGTGTGCATATACTTATATGTATATATTTATATATACATGGTTTGTATATCTATGAATGTATGTATTTTGAAAGTACAAATGGAATGAAATATATGACAAAATGAAAGGAAGTTTTAAGCACGTGTACATCAGTGTATGTGTGTGTGTGTGTATATGTGAATCTGTGTGAATATGTTAGTGTGTATGTGTGAGAGAGAGAGGGGTGTGTGCTATTGTTGTTGTAAGGTAAGTTTAGTTTCAAAGTAATTTTTTCTTTATATTCACTCCATTATAAAAAAAAATGTTGATCACCAATAAATATATCACATTTATGTAAGCACGTATATATAAATACATCCACACACACACACACACACACATACATATATATATTTCTATATATATATATACAAACATATATATATACATATATACATACATATATACATTCATATGTGTACACATATGTACATTCATATATATATATACATATATATATATATATATATACATACATATATATATATATATATATATATGCATACACACACACACACACACACACACACACACA
>NC_068993.1:39105969-39106733 GCF_001194135.2 Octopus bimaculoides | reverse complement strand
TATATATATATATATATATATATATATATATATATATATATATGTATATATATATGTGTGTGTGTATATATACGGAAATGCACTTATATTGGTGCTGAAACTCAGTCTAAATTATGTTCCTACCAAGGCGGGAAACAGCGAGTCAATGTAACTGCTTTTATAGAACTTGATTCAAAATCAGGATTAATCAAATGACACTGTCTCTCTCTCTCTCTCTCTTTCTCTCTCGTAGAAACTCGGGTACACATACATACATGCATATATGTACAGCTACATATGTGTGTATGTGTACACAAAAACTAAACATATATATATATACATGCATGTATATATAAATAATAAAACTCGTGAAACAAATTTTCATGTCAGCAGGTATGTGTGTGTGTGTGTGTGTGCATATATATATATGTATGTCTGGGTGTAGGTGTGTGGGGATGCATATATATATATATATATATATATATATATATATATATATATATATATATGCATAAGTACTTTTCTTAGTTGCCTTGAACATTGAAAGAAGTATATGGTCACTATGTCCACATACCTACAAATGCATACTCATTTTTTTTTTGTATTTATACGTCCATATACACACACACACGCGTGTGTCTGTATGTATAAATGCATAATGTATATGTATACATGTACATTATGTATGTATATATACACACACATATATACATATATACACACACACACACACACACACACACACACACACACACACACACACACACACACACACACACATATAT
>NC_068993.1:39100774-39105959 GCF_001194135.2 Octopus bimaculoides | reverse complement strand
CACACACACACACACACACACACACACACACACACACATATATATATACGCATAGAAATATACATACCTACAAATGCATATGTCTAAGTATATAAATGTATTAAAAAATAACAATAAATGAAACATCAACCAGAACAACAACAACAATAAAAGAACATGAAGCTTCCAGCCATCCGCCAGTTGCTAGTTCATTTTCCATTTAACTTTGACTTGTTTCATTTCGCAATAGTAAATAATAACACCACACACATGCACACTCTCACTTGCACATACACACATGCTTGCATACATATGCTTATGCACTCACACACACACATCCACATATACACACACACACTCGTACACACATTAAAAACTAAAAATAATAAAATGAGTCAGAAAATACACTAAACACACATATTTTACACAATATAACTCTGTGACCACATCAACAATAAAATAACTGAAAATAATAATGTTGTGTGAGTCTTTAGTTGTATTCAACTCATTCCAAATTTCAGACAAAGCATGTTTATTTTTTCTTCATTCTGGCTATTTTTTATTGTTATTTTCCACTTGTTGTTGTTTTAGTGAAATATTATTTGTTTATTTTTCTCTAGTTATTTTAGTTCTTTGGGCCAAGTTTTTTTTTTTCTGTGTGTCTGAAAGATAAAGGAATGATTTTTTTTATTTCATTATTAAAAATATAATAAGAGTTCAAAGCTGTAATATGCAGTTTGGTTTGTACAATATTTTACATATATAAATCTCCCTCTCCCTCTCTCCATATCTCTCTCTCACATACATACATATATACATACATATATATATGCATGTATGTGTGTGTGTGTGTGTGTGTGTGTGTGTGTGTGTGTGTATATATATATATATATTTGCGTGTGTGTGTGTGTGTGTGTGTGCAGATATGTGTTGGTATGTGAGTTCATATATGCAAATTCATCTAGAAAGATATGTATGTATAATACTTTGTGCATTAAGAAGTATTGTATTTTATGATAAACATTTCTAATTATGTATATATACACACACACATATATATATATATACATGTACATATAACTATATGTATGTATGCTTGTCTGTATGTATATTACATGCTTATAAGTGCCAAATTGTTTGTGCATAGATTTGTATGTTAACATATTGTTGCTTCTAGTGCTATACCTACATCCATCCATACATACTTACATACATACACACAGACACACATATACATACATACATACATGCATATATATATATATACATATATATATATATATATATATATATATATATATATATATTTATATATATATATATAAAGAGAGGGGAGGATAGAGAGAGAATGTGATGGATGTATGAATGTAAATAAATCTAATTATATATTTCACAATATATATATATACATACATGCACACATGTAACTACATAGATGTATGTTTTTTGAATAATCACGTATGTAATGTTGCCAATAATTTTCCTCTCTCATGCTGTTGTAAAAATTAACATACATTCATTTAAATACACATACATATATACCTCTTTTATATATATACACATGCTTATATTTATTTTTATATGCACACATACATATACATAAGTATGTGTATGTGTGCACGTGTATGTGTGCGCGTGTATGTGTGTGTGTGCATATGTATGTATATATGTATGTATATGTGCATGCATATGTATGTATATAATAAACTGACTGAAAGGGATACAAAAGCTCTTTGTTATTCTTTAAACTGTGACCGAAAACAAAGATGTAAAAATCAACAAGAATATTAACAACAGCAACACCATATTTCAACACCCACAAGCCAAACAATATCATCTTCTTCTTCGCCATCACCATCACAGAAAGAGAGCAAAATCAACGCCAACAACAGCAACAGGAAAAAATAGGCAAAATAACAGTGTTTCTACTGGCAAGGGTGTAATGCCATTTTTTTTGTGGGGGGGCTTTGTTTTTCTTTTGCCATTCTGTTTCTCTTTTTTGTTTCATTCTTGCATTTTTACCATTCTTTTCTTCTTGTTCCTGTTTATATATTTGTTACCTACTGATTTCCTGGTGTGTATTTAAAAAACCAAAATTTGTAGTTAGAGAGAAAATTATCAATATACATACATATATATATATATATATATATATATATATATATACACACACATATATAAATGTAAGTATAAATATATAGATATAAATGCAAGTATGAATAAATATAGATATATATATATATATATATATATATATATATATATATATATATATATATATATATATATATATAAATGTATCTATGTATAAGTTTATAAGCACATTTTGTTTTTCATGGAACAAAGCAAGATATTGCTCTAAGTTGAAATATAAAAGGACCAGTTGTAGAAGGGGAAAAAGAAAATAAAAAAAAAACTACAGTAAAAAAAAAATAAAACAGAATTGAATTGTGTCATGGCTGAAAACTAAGGGATAAGAGGTGGTGCGGGGGTGGTGAATGAGGAAAGGAGATGTGGAGAAATATACTAAAATATGAAAATTGAAGTGAAAACAAGAATACATAGCGGTGTGAGGAAATGGTGGGGAACATTAAATATAATATATGAAAAAGAATTGAATGTAATTCTGAGAGAATGGCTGAGGAAACAAAAAAAGAAATAAATAAATAGTAAAGTGAGAAAGAATGAAAATGAAATACATAAAACTGCTAGCATATTGTAAATTAAAACAGAGTTATGAAATTGTATTTATGTGTTAGATTGTTCAATATATCAATATACATACATATATACATATGTGTGTGTGTGTGTGTATGTGTGTTTGCATGCATGTATGTATATTTCTAGATGCACACATATATAGAAAGACATTTATGCATGTGTGTGTGTGTGTGCGTGTGTGCACGTATGTGTAGTGTAGTGTAGCATGTCTGTGTAGAGCAGTAACTCACAACACAGTCACTCCTGGCTAACACATGAATTTTGAAAAACTTCCAAGTGCAGAGGTACTGGAACTCCAGGTACCTCACAGGTAAAACCAGTGTGTAAGTATTTGGAACATAATGTATCAGATACATAAAAAGGCAAACAATGTATTTATCACAAATGTAATACTCGTCACAATTGTTTCTGTACCACCCTGTTTTTAACCCCATTGCAAGTAAATGATTCTGTGTGAACTCAACCACATATATTGCATAACTTTTCACATGGAATCATTCCCATGCAATGCAGTAAGAAACAGATTGGGAGTGAATCAGCTGAAACAAATATTAAAGTGGCACTAATTTCATTCTTCGTCACCTTACTAATATATATATATTGGGTCATCCCATAAATAATGCAGTTTTTTATGTTTTTTTTCATTTTTCAAAATTAAGATAAACAAAGTTCTTTTTTAATTTAAAATGTAATCTCCTTCGTTTTCTACAATGTTCTTCCATCTATCTTGTAGACTTACAAGGCCCTTCTTCCAAAATTCACTTGTCCGTGACAAAAAATACTACTGCAGTACTATCCTGCCCTCTTCTACAGAATTCATATTTTTTCTTTCAAAATGATTTTGAAGACCGCAAAATAAATGATTATGTAATGGGGCAATGTTCGGCGAATATGATGGATGGGGCATCATTTCCCATTCAAACTGGCCCAGCCTTTGGAATGTCATTCTTGCTGTATGTGGCTGAGCATTATCCTGATGGAAGAACACCTTTCATCTTGAAACCAAAGATGGTCATTTTACTTCTAGCACTGACTTAAGTTGCTCAAGCTGCTCACAATTGATCTCCTTTGTTATCATTTGGTTTGGGCTTAAAAGTTCAAAGTGGACTAAACCTTTCATATCCCACCAAACAAATAACAATACCTTACGTGGGTGAAGACCTTTTTTAGCCTGGGGTGCTGGTGTTTCTCCTTTCCAGAACCACTGCCTTCAGCACTTGACATTTTTATACAAAACCAATTTCTCATCACCAGTCAATATTGAGTCCAAAAAAAGGTTAATTTGTGAGACATGACAGCAAAGAAAACATTCATTCACTCTCTGCACATGATTAGACTTGGAAATTTTGTGAAGAACCCATTGACCCAATTTGCTGACTTTTCCAATGGCATGCAGGAGTCAATGAATGATTGACTAACCAAATCCAAGCTTCTCTGCTAGTTCCTCAACAGTTGCAATGGGATTTTGTTCCACCAGGGTTTTTAGGATGTCCTTGTAGAGCTCTCTAGATCTTCCAGGATAAGGCAATTCAGACATTCTCCTGAATAGGGTTCCAATCCATCCCAAAATTAACTCTCAGTGACTGTTGATATGTATTTCCCTATAGTAAGACTGAAGCAGTTTGAAACAATATAACTTGTTTGAGGAAAGAATACAGCTCCCTAGTTTCCCAGTCAAGGAACTGCACACTGACCTTACAATCACAAGAAGTACACACTAACAACCAACCAAGTCAGGTTTAACTATGTTAAATACAAAGAAATAATTAGAAATATTTATGAGGTGAGGAAGTATAGAATGCACAAGAGAAGGAGATGTTAGAGACAGAGAAAGAGATTTGAAATAATAAAGAGTAAAAGCTATGATAAAGGAAAACCAATTATATTGTACAGAAAGAGCAGAAGTGAGTTGAGGGCATGCTTGTAGCTTTGCAAATATTTTAGACTAAGAATTACTGAAGGCTGGTAGAAGAGCTAAAGAATATGTGTCAACAGCATTGAATGAAATGTTCATCCCAGCTGGCTCTGACTTTTTGCTGTTGCTAAATAAATATGATTTAGTTTATCTAATATTATCTTCTTGATAATTTGGAAATGTTATCTTTGAAAGCCACAAATCCCTTCCATAGAAATATTAATCTCTCCTCATACACTTAACATTAATGAAGCCAAAATCTGGAGCTAAGAACTGGTATTATGATTCCTCTCTATGTTTGTGCTGCTATTTATCATATGCAAATAAATATACTTAAAACCCTACTATCTCTCTCTATCTCTCCCTCTCTTTCTTTCTCTGTCTTTGTCTCTCTCATTTTCTCTCTCTCACTCTCCCCCACCTCTTTCTCAATCTCTCTCGCTTTCTCTTTCTTTCTCACAAATGCAAACATGGGCATGTATATTGTGTATGCATGTGTGTGCATGTGTTTATGTATATATACATAGATACATACATCTATATATATATGTATATATATATATATATATA
>NC_068993.1:39093168-39095668 GCF_001194135.2 Octopus bimaculoides | reverse complement strand
ATCAACCCATCCAATACATTCTTTTACTCATGCCTTTTGTTCTTCTCTCAATCATTCCTTCCTTTTCTCAATTCTTTACTGTTACTACGTTTCTGATGTGACTAAGGATGGCAGTGGATCTCTCTAATCAGGATGCCACCACATCTATTCTGACCCTCTTCCCATCAGTCCTTTGTGCTGCATACCATTAATGAACCATTCATGCCATTCACTCTACCACTACCCTCATTACTCCACCTTCCCAGCCCATCTCAATTATGTGTAGGTGGCTGCAATGGACCACTTGTGACCAGTTCACTCAACTCTCATCTTCTCTTCTTACAATGCTTACCATCAGGCCATCACACTCTTATTTCTTTTCTTCCGCACATACTGAGTCTCTATCAATGACTTATCTTTTGGGTAACATAGACTTCTGGTACCTCCTCCCCAGCCATATTAGTCTGGAATACAACTTTACTGTCAATCAGGCAATTCATTAAATCTAAGAATTATTGCTTTTGATTTCTGTGTCACTGCTTGTTTTATATAAAGAAAATAGTATATACATATATATTCTTTTAATCGTTTACTTGTTTCATTCATTTGACTGTGGCCATGCTGGGGAACCACCTTAAATTGTTTTGGTCGAACAAATCGAATCCAAGACTTGTTTCTTAAGTTTAGTGCTTATTCTATCAGTCTCTTTCGCTGAACTGCTAAGTTACAGGGATGTAAACACACCAACACCACTCGTCAAGTGGTGGTGGGGGACAAACACAAAGACACACACACACACACACACACACATGTACGAGGGGCTTTTTCAGTTTCTGTCTGACAAATCCAGTCACAAGGCTTTGGTTGGTCCAAGGCTATAATAGAAGACACATACCCAAGGTGCCATGTAGTGGGACTGAACTCAGAACCATGTGGTTGGGAAGCCAGCTTCTTACCACACAGCCACACACATACACACTCACACATACATACATATGCACACACACGCACATGTATGTACATATGCGTGTAGTGTATACATGTATGTATTTGTATGTATATATGTACATGTGTGTGTGTACAATATTCGAATCTCAGTATATTGGGTATTGTTATCTCTCCTCCCTTTTCACAGATCCCTGTTATCACTGTAACCTATGTCTCTATCCCTCACGCTTCCCACTCTATTGAAAGGCTAGCTAACGTGTGGACATTAGAGGTTATGAGGTCCTTTTAAAAGTTAGTCATGCCAAGGACGTGGATACATCTCTAGTGTGGGTGTCACTTAAAATAAGTCCCCAGCACACTCAGTAAAGTGTTTGACAGTAAAAACGTTTTAGTCTTGTCAAGGACACGACACCTCTTTAGTGCTGGTGCTATGGAGAAAGCTCTCAGGGCTCTCTGTAAAGGGATTAGGGATAGGAAAGGTATCCAGCTGTCGAAACCAAGCCAAAATAAAACATGGGTGAGATGCAATCCCTCTGAACCTATCCATGTGAGCAGTACTCCTTGAACAGTGGAGGTACATGGCTTAGTGGTTAGGGTGTTGGACTCATAATCATAAAGTTGTGGTTTCCATTCCTGAACTGCACAACGTGTCATGTTCTTAGGCAAAACATTCCATTTCATGTTGCTCCAGTCCACTCAACTGACACAATGAGTAATCCTTTGATGAACTAGTGTCCCATCCAGATTGGAAACTTATACACCATAGAAATCTGGAAAACTGGCCTTTATGAGTCAGCATGACTCCAGAAGGTAACTTTACTTTTACTCCTTGAACATGTGTTGGTTCTGATTATGAAGACCAGTCCAAACTACAAACAAATGAATGGTAGATGAATGTAATGTATGTGTGTGTGTGTGTATATATATATATATATATATATATATATATATATATATATACTGTAAATCCTCGCATATAATCCGCACTTTTTCCCAAAATTTAAAGGTCAAACTTTCTAGTGCGTACTATATACAAGGTTAAAAATGAAGCAAAATTTTCTAAGTGATAAACATGTAAAGGCAATTTACTTAATATTTATTTTTCACTGACGTTATTACATTTGCATTATGTTATATATACAATAATAATAAAGGACGTTACCATATATATGTTTACAAACGAAGGACATTATATAGACCTCTTTGACTCAAGTTAGAGAAGGGGTGTGTAATATACACGAAGTTTAGGTTTTTCAGATGTACAGCCCCCTAAAGATCCCCTGCACATTACACTCCAGGGCAGACTATACACAAAGATTTACGATCTATATATATATCATCATCATCATCATCATCGTTTAACGTCCGCTTTCCATGCTAGCATGGGTTGGACGATTTGACTGAGGACTGGCGAAACCGGATGGCAACACCAGGCTCCAGTCTAATTTGGCAGAGTTTCTACAGCTGGATGCCCTTCCTAACGCCAACCACTCAGAGAGTGTAGTGGGTGCTTTTACGTGTCACCCGCACGAAAACGGCCACGCTCGAAATGGTGTCTTTTATGTGCAACCCG
>NC_068993.1:39086811-39088722 GCF_001194135.2 Octopus bimaculoides | reverse complement strand
CTAAGCATTTCACCCGGTGTGCTAACGTTTCTGCCAGCTCACCACTGGGGAACACATACACCATAGAAACCGGGAAACTGGGCCCATGAGCCTGGCTAGGCTTTAAAAGGGCATGTGCTAAGTAGCTTGCTTACCAACCACATGGTTCCGGGTTCATTCCTACTGCGTGGCACCTTGGGTAATTGTCTTCTACTATAGCCTCGGGCTGAGCAAAGCCTGGTGAGTGGATTTGGTAGACGGAAACTGAAAGATGCCCGTCGTATATATGTATATATATATGTATGTATGTATGTGTATATGTTTGTGTGTCTATGTTTGTCCCCCCAACATTGCTTGACAACCGATGCTGGTGTGTTTACATTCCCGTAACTTAGCGGTTCGGCAAAAGAGACCGATAGAATAAGTACTAGGCTTACAAAGAATAAGTCCTGGAGTCGACTTGCTCGACTAAAGGTGGTGCTCCAGCATGGCCACAGTCAAATGACTGAAACGAGTAAATTTATATATAATAAATTAAATAGAGAGATTCAATTGACAATCTAACAATTTATTTGTATTGTAATATAACATAATATTCTTTGAATATAATATAATATAAGATAACATAAAAAAAATTATTAAGAAATTATTAAAAAAAAACAAGAAAGCCAACAATTTGTTTCGACTTACATACATTATTTGGTTTATAAACATTTCATTTGCATTTATATAAGTCTCTTCAGGATTTTGGTTCAAAAGACAGGCACACCCCTTTGAAGGAATTTCTATCCTTAGTTTGTTACTTTAATATATATATATATATATATATATATGTATGGAGGCGCAATGGACCAGTGGTTAGGGCAGCAGACTTGCGGTCAGAGGATCATGGTTTTGATTCCCAGACCAGGCGTTGAGTGTGTTTATTAAGCAAAAAACACCTAAAAGCTCCACAAGACTCCGGCAGGGTTTGGTGGCAACCCCTGTTGTACTCTTTCGCCTGAACTTTCTCTCACTCTTTCTCCCTGTTTCTTGAGTAACACTGCGATGGACAGGTGTCCCGTCCAGCTGGGGGGAACACATACACCATAGAAACCGGGAAACCGGGCCAGGCTTTAAAAGGGCACATAAATAAATAAATAAATATATATATATATATATATATATATGCAGGTGCAGACGTGGCTGTGTGGTAAGGAGCTTGCTTCCCAACCACATAGTTCCGGGTTCAGTCCCACTACATTGCACCTTGGGCAAGAATCTTCTATTATAGCCTCGGCTCGACCAAAGCCTAGTGAGTAGATTTGGTAGATAGAAACGTATGTGTGTGTGTGTATCTGTGTTTATCCACCCCATCAACTCTTGACAACCAATGTTAGTGTATTTACATCCCTGTAATTTAGCAGTTCAGCAAAAGAGCCCAATAGAATAAGTACTAGGCTTACAAAACAAGTCTTGAGGTTGATTTGGTTGACTAAAACTCCATGAGGTGGTGCTCCAGCTTGGCTGTAGTCAAATGACTGAATCAAGTAAAAGAATAATAAAAGAATATATATATGTATGATTATATGAGTGTGTGTGTGTGTGCAAAAAGGGGTGCAGAAAAGTTCCTGGTTTTAAGGGTATCATGAAGACCTGGCTGGAGGCCCAAAATTTTCAAGTTATTTTACAGAACAGAGAAAGGCTGAAAGACCACTACAGTAAGTGTGTGAATCTGAGAAGGGAATATATTGGATAAAATCATAATTAACTGATCCCTTCTGTGTTTTCTTTCACTCAAAGCCATGATCTTTTCAGCACCCTACTCTCGTATATACTGTTTTTATTCTTTATGCATTTTAACTCAAAACCTATGGCCATGCTGCAACATTGCCAGAAATATCATCTTTTCAATGACCATATAAATATGTTTATATATATATATATATATAT
>NC_068993.1:39083304-39086133 GCF_001194135.2 Octopus bimaculoides | reverse complement strand
ATATTTGTCTCAAAAAATTTCATCTGACCTATGGAAGCAAAATGGAAGTAGATGCTAAAACAATAATGATGATAGTGATGATGATAATTATGAAGACGACAATGACGACGATAACGATGATGATGGTGAGGATTATGAGGACAAGAACAATGAGGATGATAACAACAACGACGATGTTGATGTTTATGACAATGACAACAACGATAAGGACGATGATGATGGTGATGATTATGATGATGTTGACAATGATGATGATGACATCGACAGCGATGATGATGATGTCGATGGTGATGGTGATGATTATGACAATGGCAACAATGTTGATGACAACCATGGGGATGATGATAATGATGATGATGATACCATCTTCACATTATTTTTGACATGACACTGATGAATTCTGATATGAAGGGTGCCAAAACTGAGATGGCTATCGAGAATTCAACAAAGATATCAAAATATTTAAGGCTCAGCGTAAAATTTCTTGTTGACTTTTCATATTTATCACACTTTGACAGGATGTCAATAACAATTAGAGTAGTGACTATTTTGACAGATTGTAGCCGACGGAGAAAAATGGAGTGAGTTATTATAGCAAGTGAGAGATAAAGAAGTGGGGGGAAGAAAATGAGAATGAGAAATAAAACAATAAGGAAGTGAACGAAAAAGATTATTTTGGATATAAAAGAAAATAATTTACTGATAGAATGGATGAGAGAAAAACAGATGAAGACTAGAGAATGAGAGGACATTTATACATATATATATATAGATAGATAGATAGATAGAGAGATAGATACATTTATGTGTATGTATGTGTATACAATGATTACTGACAGGGAGAGAAATAATATGAAAAATGACTATTTTTGTTTTGTGTACAAATAATACTTTGAGGAAAACTTTGTTGTAATGGTCCTTAAAACTACAATATTTTTCAGTATCTGAAATATTTCATCTGACAAGAAAATTAACCCAGTCTGAACATTTTTTTCTTTTGAATTCCACAAAACTAAAGTATTCAGAACTTTTCCCAGGAATATATTTTCTTCAACCATATTCTAGAACTTCATTATCATTTTCTCTATATTTCTTTTGTTTCAGAATATACTGTCTTCCCTTATTCAAGCAAAGTTGAATATACTGAGCTGAAGAGTTCTAATAAAAGTGAAACATGCCCATTACTTTTACCATTTCATTTTAAAGACCAGGTCTGGTCCAATCTGCAATCTCTGTGTCATCTAAAAATTTCAATCAATTGATCTTACTGAAGTTATTTCCCTTTCTTGTAGTGTTAGATTTTTCAACACACCTGAAGGGAAGCTTTTCTTTACTAATGGTTCTTTTCTTTTTTAACTTGTCTCAATCATTGAACTGTGGTCAAGTTGGGGCACTCTTTTGAAGGGTTAAGTCAAACAAACTAACACCAGTACTTATTATGCAAGCCTAGTTCTCATTCTAATGGCCTCTTTTGCAGAATCCTAATTCACAGTGTCATAAACTAACCAACTTTGCTTCTCAAATGATGAGAGGGGGAGATCAAACGCAATATAAACCTAAAGATATACACACATATTCACCCATAGACAAACACACATGCATACACATACATAGACAAACACACATACATATTTGACAGGTTTCCACACAGTCTCCATCCGTCAAATTTACTCACAAGACCTGGGGCTTTAGTAAAAGCCCAAGATGCTGCAAAGTGAAACTGAACCCAAAACCATTTGGTTGCAAAGCAAGCTTCTTAACCACACAGCCATATCTGTCTCAAGTAATCATAGCTTTTCAACTCCTTATATTATACATATGTGAAACCCTAAAACCTTACTATATTTGTATTTGGAATTCAGAATGCTTCTCTGAAACATTTTGGGCTCCAAAATATTTTTGATAAGTTTTCACAGTCTTACATTATATACTGTATTAGATCTGGAGAACAGAAAATCTTAAACTCTGACTAGTTTCCTTTACAGATTCTCTAGGATTATTAGATTAAGCTGGCTTATATTTGATTGACCCAGTCATGATTTTTTTTTCACATAGTATTTTGTAGAGTCAGCTGAATTACGTCTCATGTCCATACAGTGCTGGTCATTGAAATTTTCTTTTTAGTAGACTACCAACCCATGTCTGTCCGTGTCAAGGTGTCCATTGGAGTGTAATGCTAACGAGCTCTTGCTTACATTTCCAGAAGCATCCTGTGAAATGTATGCATCTTCCTCTAATAGCGTCGATGATTTTCAGAAGGCTGCCACTCAGTCACAGTCTTTGTTTGGTCAGATGCTTTACAACAAGATCCTCAGAATGGCTCACATCATGTGCTGGCGAAAATAAAACATCTACTACTCAAAACCTGAAATTGATGGCCTTATGCCAAAATTTGAAATCACCATCCTTATTATTATTATTTTATTGTCTTTGCCCAGCTTCTAACGCTGGAGATGTACTACAGTGTCAGCTGTTCACTACCAGTGAACTAAGGTAACACCCCCTTATTTTTCGAGCACCATCTTTTCCAAGCATTCAAGCAGTTCCAAGCAGTGCTGTTTTCTGCAAGTGCTCCACCCTTATTGCAACCCCTATTTGTTCCGTGTACTTCTCAAGATTTTTACTCACTATTCCCAGGGCTCTGACTATTATTATTATTATTATTATTATTATTGAATGAGAGAGCAGTGCATGCCATCAAAGTGACATGGGGGTAAAGTATATGAAGCCCAATATACCCATCATGACTACCCGTCTGATAAGGGTACACCAGGCACATGCATCACAATCATATGTGCACGACATGGTGATCTTATATCAAGATAAACA
>NC_068993.1:39082746-39083294 GCF_001194135.2 Octopus bimaculoides | reverse complement strand
TATGTGCACGACATGGTGATCTTATATCAAGATAAACAGTGTATGACCTTGCAGGTGGGGCCCAGTTAGAATTTTCTTCAGGTCGAGTAGCCCATCCCAATCAAAAGGTCTCTGAATAAGGTTTGTTTAAGGATGATGAACGATACACCCGTGTTTCCAGAGGTGAATTATTCAAACCCCAAAACGTTCCTCTGAACACATGGCTATGATGCTCCCCAACTACTTCTGCTCGTGATCAGAGATGCACATATCGTCAGCCACTAGGGGACATGCTCAACTGGTTAAGGTCAAACAATTGACAAGTAAATCTGTGGTATTGAGCAGAATATTTGCTGTAGCCCTATTATTATTATCATTATTGTTATTATTTCACATACGTTGCCGTTGCCAGTGCCCCTGGACTGGCTCTTGTGCGGGTGGCACATAAAAGACACCGTTTCGAGTGTGGCCATTGCCAGTACCGCCTGACTGGCCTTTGTGCGGGTGACACGTAAAAGCACCCACTACACTCTCTGAGTGGTTGGCGTTAGGAAGGGCATCCAGCTGTA
>NC_068993.1:39080366-39082736 GCF_001194135.2 Octopus bimaculoides | reverse complement strand
TACACTCTCTGAGTGGTTGGCGTTAGGAAGGGCATCCAGCTGTAGAAACTCTGCCAAATTAGATTGGAGCCTGGTGTTGCCATCTGGTTTCACCAGTCCTCAGTCAAATTGTCCAACCCATGCTAGCATGGAAAGCGGACGTTAAACGATGATGATGATGATATGCACCACATGTTAGACTATTGGAAAAGAAAATATCTGGCTACAACAAGTAACCTTAGATGCCAAGAACCTTTCAAAGTATCCTAGCTGCCCCTAATAATATTGTTTGCATTGTTTATTTTTTATTTACTACTACTGCTACTACTATTACTACTACTACTACTGCTGCTGCTGTTGTTTCGTAATTCTTTATCTATAATTCCTCGATCCTTATGATATTTACCTTTCCCTCTTTGTGCATTCAATATGTGTATGCATGTGTGTGTTTATATATACACATGGATACACATGCACACATCCACACACACACACACAGACTCACTCACTCACACAGATATATATATAGGGAGACATAGGCACAGATAGATAGATAGATACATACATACATACATGTGTGTATGTTTGTGTGTGCATAAAAACAAACCAAGATAGTATACATGTATGTGAAGATACATTCACACACATACACATCGATAAACATACAAAATCATTCATACACACATGCACACCTTATATATATATATATGCACAAACAGGTATATATATATGCACACACGTGTGTCTGTGTGTGTATATATATATATATATATATATATATACACACACACATGCATGTGTGTGTATATGTAGATATATATATATATATATATATATATATATATATATATAACTCTATCTTCAGATTTCCTTTCCTTTTTTTGGACTGTGCACCCCTGAGGCCCGACCATTATGTTTATTGCTATTATTGTTTTCAATAATAATAATAATAATGATGATAATAAGAATATTCTTATTCTTATCATCATCATCGCATCATCATCACTACCACCATCATCATCATTGTTCTCATCATCATTGTTCTCATCATCATCATCATCATCATCATCTTCATTGCCATCATTGTCATCATCATCATCTTCAAGATCAACCACAACAGCATCACCACCACCACCAGCAACAGCAGCAGCAGCGTGTATTACAATCTTACATTCACATACGTACATAGAATTAAGAACACTTTTGCTTTCAGTTGTCTGTAATGTTTATGTTTACCATATATGGTATGTCACAAGTATATTGTCTCTCTCTTTGACTGACCTTACTTATTGTCAGAGAAGGAGAATCTCTTTGATTCTTCATTCCATCATCACTCATTGATTGGCTAAGAATACGTACTATTCTACAGCACCATTGTTGCAGACCAACAATAAGAATTAGGCCCTGCAAACGGTTTCCTTGCAAAAGGAATAACACGACAGAATATGGTTTAAGAATATTCTCTGACTTTCTCCGGGCTCTTTGAGTTTTGTTCTATTGTGTACGCTGACAATGCGAAAGATTATATAATAACTCTTTTCTGTTGTATGCTATTGATGTCTTGGATTATGGTAAAAGATAGAATCTTGAATAAAAGCCCAAAGTTTTAGAATGCAACTGTCATCTAGAGGATAGCCCTAAATATGTGTGGCGGAAGGAATGGAGTTTTGTGTGGTGCATGGGAGTATGTTGGATAAGAAACGGTGAGGCAGAGAAATAGAGAGAAAGAGAAAGAGAAGGAGTGTGAGGGAGAAGCAGTGATGGAAAGTAAGAGAAGGTAGTTCTCTTCAGTTACTTACTTTCTCATCCTGGATACCATAATTCTCTGTTTATGTACACAAAAGCATTTTCATTCATTGTGTCTTTACATGCACCATCATTGTATGCACGTATGCTGCCGCTTTCCATTCTATTGTGATATAGGTATGCATATATATATATATATATATATATATATATATATATATATATAGGTGTATATATGTGTATGTATACATATATGTATGCACAAATATATATATACCTATATATATGTGTGTGTGTATGTGTGTCTCTTTATATATATGAGTGTGTATATATATATATATATATAGATAGATAGATAGAGAAATATATATGTGCATATACATATATCTATCTATATATATATATATATATATATATATATATGTATATGCACACACATGTACATATACACTATTTATGTATGTACATGTAGGTAATAATATACACATAGATATAAGCTTCTATATATATTTTTGTATATAATTATGCATACATTCACTCGTGTGTGTGTGTGTATAATCTTACTGTGTATGTCTGTATGTGTACATGTGAGTACCATTATATGTATACATACTTCTGGTGCCTGGTTGGCCATCATGACATCAA
>NC_068993.1:39076299-39079411 GCF_001194135.2 Octopus bimaculoides | reverse complement strand
TATATATATATATATATATACCCATATATACAAATGTATACATATGTATGCAACTGTTGTGTAGGATCAAAGCCTGGCAATATAGTCAGAAAGAACTATTTCAGTGAGTCTTTGTAGATTTATGAATGTATTGCGCATTGTTGATGTTGCATTGATGGTGGTTTAATGATGATTGTTGCTTCCACATGCATAAGGTAACATAGAAGCTGGCACACAGGCAATGAGTGGTTTTGTGGTTGTGGTGTATTGTTGAAGCCAGGTGGCCAATGGTTTTTGCCTGTGAGTCTATCACATGACGCCGGCAAGAAAGAATAGCTAAAACCTTAAAAACCTTTTTTTTTTTTTACCAAAGAGGGAGTCTTTCCTTTGTTGTTTGCCATTCTAAAAGCAGCAGCCAAAATAGAATGGATATTGTCCTAAAAGGCAAAATCATGATTTATTTTATCTCTTGCTTGTTTCGGTCATTAGACTGCTGTCATGCTGGAGCACCACCATGAAGAATTTTTAGTCAACTGAATTAATCCCAGTACTTATTTTCATGTTCTTTTAAACCTGGTTCTCATTCTGTCACTCTCCTTTGCTGAGTTGGGGCAAAAGAATACAACAGGGGGTTGCCACCACCCCCTGCCAGAGCCTCATGGAGCTTTAGGTGTTTTCACTCAATAAACACACAATCGAAACAGCAATCTGGAAATTGAAACCGCAATCCTCTAACTGTGAGTCTGCTGCTCTAACTACTGGGCCATTGCGCCTCCACCAGTGGCTTCACATAGCCATCTGAATTGAACCCTGTTCAAAGATGTGGAGCAAAGTTATATCACCCTCATGGGCAACACACCCAAATACCATCACAGTTTAGGGGAACTTAGTTTTCCAGATGTCCCTGTCGCATCTTGCAGACTTTATAGTGCTCACAGAGCATAGAGAAACAGTCATGATGTCAGCATTTTGATACCTAGTGTGAATCATCATAATACAGGTGACTCTTTTCCAATTCAGATGGCTTCCAGTCCTCCGTGTCAGCTAGCTTTTTCTCAACCACAACTCTTTATGCTCTCCAACGCTGTTGACTCTTCAATGATACATCAAGCTGCTCTTGAAAAAATGAGACATAAAAAAAATTGTTAAATTTAGCCCAAACACCCTGTATATATAAACAACAAGCTTCTTTCAGTTTCCTTCTATCAAATCCACTCACAAGGCATTTGTCAGCCTGAGGCTATAGTAGAAGACACTTAACCAAGGTGCCAGGGGATGGGACTGAACCTGGAACCATGTGGTCAGGAAGCAAGCTTGTTACCAAACACTCATGCATACATTTATAAACATACTCACATACACATACATAAACATATATATATATATATATGACAAGCTTCTTTCAGTTTCCACCTCCTAAATCCACTCACAAAGCATTGGTCAGCCTGAAGCTACAGTAGAAGATACTTGCCCAAGCTACTACACAGTGGGACTGAACCTGGAACCATGTGTTTAAGAAGTAAGCTTCTTACCACACAGCCACACCAGCACATATCCACACATAACTCTTTTACTTGTTTCAGTCATTTAACTGCGGCCATGCTGGAGCACCGCCTTTAGTCGAGCAAATTGACCCCAGGACTTATTCTTTGTAAGCCTAGTACTTATTCAATCGGTCTCTGTGCCGAACCGCTAAGTTACGGGGACCTAAACACACCAGCATCGGTTGTCAAGCGATGCTGGGGGGACAAACACAAACACACATACACATATATATACATATATATATACGACGGGCTTCTTTCAGTTTCCGTCTACCAAATCCACTTGCAAGGCTTTGGTCAGCCTGAGGCTATAGTAGAAGACACTTGCCCAAGCTATAACACAGTGGGACTGAACCGGGAACCATGTGGTTGGGAAGCAAGCTTCTTACTACACAGCCACACCAGCACATATCCACACATAAGCTCACACATTCATACACTCATACACACTGCACTCAAGGGATCTTTCAAGGTCAGTTTAACAGTGAAAAACTCTACAGAAACCATCAAATTAAATCCATCTCTATAACATATGTGCTACATATTTTTGAAATAACTGTTTTGTTTTGTTCTGTTTTGTTATTTTTGTCTTCTTTTTCTTTTTTCCTTCTTTTTTGTTTCAGGTATTTTCCATGCAGTAACATTAACAACTGTTTCGTTCCATTACTTAACTCACAGAGAACTAATAACAACTGTGATTTTATATATAAACAGAAAATTAATGGAAAATTGTCTTTAAACAAAATGGATAAAACAAAAGTAACTATTTCGAGCAAGGTGGGTGTTTGCTGTTAGTGTTTGTTTCTGCTTCTTGTTTTTGTTTATCATCATCCTCATCATCATCATCATCATTATTACTAATATCACTATCATCATCATCATCATTATTATTATTATCATTGTTGTAGTTTTGTTTTGATTTGTTTGTTGGTTTGTTGTTTTTTCCTGTTTTTTTTTTTGTTTTGTTTTGTTTTGTTCTATTCTTGCTTTGCTTTCGTCTTTGATGAGAAGTCTTGCAATGGAATAAATAATCTTTAATGACTAATATACCCGACGGTGTTTTGTAAAATAGATAGAGATTTCTTCAAGAAAATTGCAAATACTATTTCTATTAATTAAAACAACTTGCTGGCAATCAAAACATTTCAAAACTATTTAATTAAGAAAAATAAATAAATAAATAATAATAATAATGATAATAATAGTAATAATAATAATAAGGCAAATAATAATAATGATTTGAAAAACAACAAAAACAAAAGACAATTGAAAAGTTAAATCAAAATGGAAATAAACCATAAAATAATAGTAATAATAATAATAATAACAATAATAATAATAACAATAATAATAATAATAGCAATAATAATAATAATAATAATAGCTATGATAATAATAATAGCAATGGTGATAATAATAATAATAATAATAATAATAGCAATGGTGATAATAATAATAATAATAATAATCCCCTAAACACTTCTGGAGTTATTTCTATGTGATTAAATTTCTGAAACACGTTCCTGATAGAAGAAAAGCAACAGTTGTTGTTGAGCTCTGCTAATTTAGCTGTTTCTACTAACGATGGT
>NC_068993.1:39073830-39076195 GCF_001194135.2 Octopus bimaculoides | reverse complement strand
ATATACCTATCTATCTATCTATCTATCTATCTATCTATCTATCTATCTATTTATCTATCTATCTGTCTGTCTTGTATATGTTTGTACATATGCATGTATGTATGGATGTATGTATTTATGTATGTATGTATGTACGTACATATGTATGTATGCAAGTATGTATGTCATTATTCAGTTTCATTTCAAGATATCTTGCCAATAGAGAAAGATTCGGTTTCTAACCTAGATCCAAGGCTCCTTCATTAGAATTTCAACATCAACAACAGGATATTTATTTTTGTATGTATGTATGTATGTATGTATGTATGCAGGTATGTATACGTGCAGATTTGTAAGATTTGCTTTATATATGTATTCTCATGCATATAGTTGCATGTCTACACATGCGCATATATACTTAAATGATAAACTTCTGGAAAGTTTTACAGATTTTTATAGTTCCAGTGATGGCTTGGATTTGTAATCTTTGAATCAGCTTTCTTCTTTCTGGTTTTGAGAAGCCTAAGTTTTCAAGGTTGGTATTTAGGCAGTGTATTACACATCCCAGTGCCCCAATAATTACAGGAAAAAACTTGAACTTGTAATCTGAATAGAGTTGCTGTAGATTCCTATGCATGTATGTATGTATGTATGTATGTGCATGTGAGAGTGTGTATGTTTGTGTCACCTTGTCTTGATATAATATAATACATCATAAAGTGATTGTTGCTGTCATACAAGCAATATCATTCGTTTCCAGTTGCTCTGAGTATCAGGTTTGACCATGGTAAAATATTGGTTTCAAATTTTGGCACAAGGTCAGCAAATACAGAGGGAGGAGATAAGTCGATTACATCAACCCCAGTGTTTCACTGGTATTTATTTTATTAACCCTGAAAGGATGAAAGGTAAAGTCGAACCCAGGAGAATTTGAACTCAGAATGTAAAGACAAACACAATGCTACTAAGCATTTTGCGGGTGTGCTAACAATTCTGCCAGTTCACTGCTTTAACAATAATAATAATAATGATGATGATGATAGTAATAACAATAGCAAGTGCACTCAGACAGTATAACACAAATGTCCTCTCAACAATTAGCTGGAGATGATTTTTAAAAGGAGAATATCTGAAATGAACTCGACTACTCTCACAAAGAACACTAAATATGAACCTGATGTATCCTTATATACCCTTCTATTTATATATATATATATATATATATATATATATAAAATCAAAATAAGCAACACGAATTTCAAAGATGATTGCGCTCAGGTCAGCGGATCTGTTTCAAGAAAAAGAACAAGAAACTTCCTGTGAGAAATCCGTGTTGCTTATTTTGATTTTTTGATCACCTATCCTTTTGGAATGGTTTTTGTATAATACCATACCATACGATATTCTGGTGCCTAAATATTAGTACCATATTCAATCTTGAATATATATATATATATATATATATATATACATATGTATATATATACACATATACGTTGGGATGAAATATGGAAGTGGACGACATTTAGGCTAAGTTTCCTGATTCGTTCATCTTATGATGGTTTGCCATCACCTAGGAATCTCATAAGATGGAACGTCTCAGAGAATGACATATGCAAATGCGGAAAGGTCGGAACACTGAAACATATTCTTTCCAACTGTTTCTTAGCATTGAATAGATATACATGGAGACGCAACCTGGTCCTGAAGGTTATCTTCAATGCTATGAAGAACCAAATTCATCTCAATAACACTGAGAAAAAACCGTTGAAAGAACCATCTAGAGATTTTATTACCTTCGTGCGCTCAGGTCAGCGGATCCGTTTCAAGAAAAAGAACAAGATACTTCCTGTGAGAAATGAAAAGTGGAACGACTATTGGGAAGTGACTGTAGATTTACCTGGGAGCCAGGCATTCTTTCCCATCCCAGTTACGGAAAAACCGGACATTTTAATGTGATGTGAAAGAAGGAAAGTTGTAAATCTAGTCAAGTTAACGGTTCCTCATGAAGATAATATGGACACCGCGCGGGCTCGAAAAATTGACCGTTATGTAAATCTCCTCTAGAAATGTGAAGACGCAGGCTGGAAAGTGGAGCATTTTCCAATCGAAGTTGGATGTAGAGGGTTTGTAGGACACAGTGTGAAACGACTGTTGTTATCGTTAGGCCTAGCGTGTCATAAGGTAAATACCACCATGACCGATATCCAAAGTACAGTGGAGAAGGTTAGCCACTGGATTTGGTTAAAAAGAGATGATGAGCGATGGCTGGAGAAATATTGAGCTTTGTTTTTAATAACCAGTTGATCTAGCAAGCAGGGCCTCATATCAGTGAGTGGGGGGGCGCATTGATGCCGTCGAGAGGTAGGCTTGCTTGCTTCCGGTA
>NC_068993.1:39068611-39073820 GCF_001194135.2 Octopus bimaculoides | reverse complement strand
GGTAAGTATCTTGCTTACCAACCACATGGTTCCGGGTTCAGTCCCACTGCGTGGTACCTTAGGCAAGTGTCTTCTGCTATAGCCTCGGGCCGACCAAAGCCTTGTGAGTGAATTTGGTAGATGGAAACTGAAAGAAGCCCATCGTATATATATGTGTGTGTGTGTGTATGTGTGTGTGTGTTTGTGTATGTTTGTGTGTCTGTGTTTGTCCCCCAGCATCACTTGACAACCGATGCTGGTGTGTTTACTCACCCGTAATTTAGCGGTTCGGCAAAAGAGACCGATTGAATAAGTACTAGGCTTAGAAAGAATAAGTCCTAGGGTCGATTTGCTCGACTAAAGGCGGTGCTCCAGCATGGCTGCAGTCAAATGACTGAAACGAGTAAAAGAGTAAAAGAGTGTATATATGTATGTATGTATGTATGTACATATAAAAATCTCATTTGCTGTTTTCTTTTTTACCTTTTTTGGTATGACTTTCTGTGATTTATATTATTTGGTAAAGCAGCAAAATTAGGAAATTTTCAAGAATTGCCACCTTCATAATTTTATTCCAAACACATAAGCTGTGAGAGTGAATTGAAACCAAATCAGTTTTTCATTGCCCTACAGCCCTCCAATCTTTATCTAGAGTGATTGCCATTGTATAATTAATTAGTGTTCTTTATTAATTTGCAGAACTGAGATCAAGTCACACTATGTTTCGAGACCATGATAGAACACAATCAATCTGGGAATCTTGTTTTAACTAATTCTAACACCACTGCATTGCAGAATAGCGATATCTAAAATAAAGAAAAAACCCGCATCATCTTCATCATTACCATCATCACTATTAGCATCACTATCACCATCATCATCATCAGAGTAGTCATTATCATCATCCCTATCATCATGTTGATGGTGCCTATATTATCCTCCTCATCACCACCACCATCATCATCATCATCATCAACATCATCATCACTACTGTCAACATCACACTTTTTATTTGAATTTTTTCAAATTTCTTATACCTTTTTTTTTTTTAGTAATTTTCATTTTCGTTGTAAAATTTAGCATTTTGTTCAATTTCTAATTTAGTGTTGAATAAATCATTTTTAACTTTGTCATAAATATCACACACATACACACACACACTCATATATATACACATGCACGTGTGCACACACACACACACACATGCATGCATGCACATGCCAATGCATAGACATGCACAATCATGCAAATACACATAGTAACATGCACACACACATACAGATATGCGCACGCACACACACCCAAATAAAAATAAACACAAGCATACACTCACACTGACACATACTCATTCTCAAATTCACACACCTACACACTCACAGACTCCCACACACTCTCACACACACACATACACACATACTGATACACACACAAACTCACCATGCATGAACACACATGCACATACATACACGCATGCACATACTCATTTTCACATTCACACACACACACTCTCACGCACACACATACACGTACACATCCACACACACACACATAAACTCATTCTCACATTCACACATATCCGCACTCACAAACACTCACACACACACTCGCATGCACGCACTCATAGACATGCATACACATCCATACACACACACGCATACTGATACAAACACAAACTCACCATACATGCACACACATAAAAACACACATACACACACAAATTCACCATACATGCACACATGCACACACACATATACACACATGCACATACTCATTCCCACATTCACATGCATACTCACTCACAGACACTCACACACTCGCATACACACACATACGCACATACACACACACACACACACACACACACACACACACACACACACACACACACACACACACACACACACACACACACACACACACACACACTGCAACTTTCAAAAGAACTCACAAGCATACATGCACAGGCATACAAACACACATTCATGCTCACATCCATACACATGCTTGCAGTCATACATATACACCAACACGCACACACACACACACACACACACACACACACACAAATGCACACACACACTGATACACATACACACACAAACACATTAATTCAATAATATAGACATACACACACACACACAATATGCACATGTCCCATACATGCAGGCACACACAAACACACACACTGATACACATACATCCACATACAAACATGCACATACATATATACACACACACACAAACACATTAATTCAACAATATAGACAAATGCACACAGACACACGCACACTCTATTTCTGATCCTTTCCATTCATAGAATGAAAACAAGTGACAACCACTACCACAGCCACAGCCCCCACTACCACCACCACCACCAACAACAACAGCAACAACAACACTGCTACTGCCATCGGTGCCACCACCACCTCCATCATCACACATCGGAATCACCAACACTATAACCACTACTACTACTACTACCACCACCACCACCACTATGACCATCACCATCACCATCACCACCATCATCAATACTATCATTCTGAATACCAATTTATCAATATCACCACTACCCCGCCACTACTGCTACTACTACTACTAATAATAATAATAATAATAATAATGATAATAATAGTAATAATGGTTTCAAATTTTGGCCCATGGCCAGCATGTTCTAAAGAAGTGGTAAGTTGATTACATCAACCCCAGTACTCAACTGGTACTTATTTAATGAATTCCGAAAGGATGAAAGACAAAGTCCACCTTGGCGGATTTTGAACTCAGAATGTAAAGACAGACGAAATGCTGTTAAGCATTTTGCCCACGGTGCTAACAAATATTCCAGCTTGCAACCTTAACATTAATAATGATAATAATCCTTTCTACTAAAAGCACGAGGCCTGAAATTTGGAGGGAGGAGACTCGTTGACTATGTTGGCCCCAGTGTTTCACTGGTATTTAATTTATCAACCACAAAAGGATGAAAGGCAAAGTCAACCTTGGTGGAATTTGAACTCAGAATGTAAGGATGGATGAAATGCTGCTAAGCATTCTGCCTGATGTGTTAATGATTCTGCCAGCTCACCATAGCAATATTAATAATAATAATAATGATTTCAAATTTTGCCACAAGGGCAGCACCTTGGGGTGAGAGGATGAGTCAATTACATCGACCCCAGTGCATAACTGGTACTTATTTTATTGACTTCAAAAGAATGAAAAGCAAAGTCAACCTCAATGGAATTTGAACTCAGAACATAGCAGGAGATGAAATACCGCTAAGCATTTTGCCAGTGTGCTAACAATTCTGCCAGCTCACCATAATAATAATAATAATGATAATAATAATAACCATGACAAGTTGAGGCAATATGGCCAGGTAGCGAAAGTGCTACATTGGAAACTGGGTGAAAAGTGGGGGCTAGAGAGAGGTAACATGTGGTATGAGTACAAACCACAGAGGGTGGTGGAGTTAGAGACTAGCAAAATCCTCTGGGATTTCCCAATCCAAACAGATCAGGTGCTAGAGCATAACAGACTGGGCCTAGTGGTGGTCGACAAAATGCACCACATGTGCTATATAGTTGATGTTGCATGCCTCTTTGACCCACAAATAGTCAAGAAGGAAAGCAAAAGGATACATTGATACAACCCTCTTTAGTACGAAATAGCCCAGCTATAGAATATGAGGAAGGTGAAGATAGTGCCAATTATTGTTGGGTCCTTGGGAACAGTATCAGAAGGCATCAAGAGGAATATAAAGGAAATTGGAATAGAGTGCCCAACAGAACTGTTATAAAAGGTTTGCCTCCTTGGCACAGCCAGAATAATCAGAAAAGAATTAGATAGCTGAAAAGAACGGATAGCATGGTACCATAGGCTGCAGGTGGTAAGCCTGCTATGCATGCAAGACTCCAGGAGCTCCAAAATACCTATGATAAAGAGATGATAATAATAATAATAATAATAATAATCCTTTCTACTAAAGGCACAAGGCATGAAATTTTGGGGGAGCGGACTAGTCGATTATGTTGACCCCAGTGTTTCGCTGGTGCTTGATTTATCGCCCACAAAAGGATGAAAAGCAAAGCCAACCTTGGCAGAATTTGAACTCAGAATGTATAGGCAGATAAAATGCTGCTAAACATTTTGCCTGGCGTGCCAAGTAGTAGTGATATTAATACTAACACCACTACAAATACTATTATTGTTAATAGCATTTCATCAATATTATCATCATGACTACCATCACCGAAACCACCACCACCACACTACCACCACAACCAATACCCTAACCCTAACCCTAACCCTACCACCAGCAACATCACCACTACCACCACCACAAGACCATTAACACAATTACCACCACACTACCACCACTACCACACTACCACCACTACCACACAACCACCACCACCATCATCACCACCACCACTACATACCATTATACAAACTGCACAATGTAAGTTCCTCAAAATTAATATATCAAATTAATAAATGCTGAAGTCCCAAATTCCTGCAATAAACTGACAACAACAACAACAATAACAGAATACACAACAGCAATCATATCGACAATGACACCACCAAGAACAATGATAAACAAATAAAAAGCATATATTCACAGATACTCAGATCTGTGTGTGTGTGTGCATGTACGCGTGTGTTTGTGGGTGTATGTGTATATATACATATATATGTATATGTGTGTATATATATATATGCATGCACACACATACATACACAGTACTTATGATACAAAATCACATAAATATACGGAGACACACATATGCAAGTGTATGTATATATACACACATACACACACCTGTATGCACGTATACATACATATACATGTACAGTACACATCTAGATGTATGCACACACACACACACACACACACATATACACACATACACAGCGAACTCCTCAACCATGTGGTTTCAAATTCAGTCCTACCATGGCCAAATGTTTTCTTCTACAGCACCCAGAAGGTCTTATGAGTGGATTTTGGTTAGCAGAAACTGAAAGAAGCTATATATATATATATATATATATGATATATATAATATATATATATGTAGTTAATCCCCAAAAAACATGGTAAAATGCAACAAGAAAAAACAACAATGCGAGGACTTGGTACATGCAAAGTATTAGCAGACGTTCAAGGAAGGAAAGAATAGTGGTTTTATGTTTCGAGCAAAACTCTTCATCAGAAACAGGAGACAGA
>NC_068993.1:39067200-39068237 GCF_001194135.2 Octopus bimaculoides | reverse complement strand
TTTTATTTTCTTGTAGATTAAGTAAGCATAATTCACCCCTACTTTCCAATCTCAGTATTTAAGCTACACATAGTACTGCTGTAGTTGACGTGATGTGTACACTCTTTCAACACCATTTTCTTTACGTGCTATAAAGGCAGAAATAGATCTGCCTTCAACTCAGTCGTACATCTGTGTTTTGCTTATTTTTTGTGTGTTTTACTACATAAAGGTCGCCAACTGCCTACCCTGAGTAATTACTGACAGCACATGCATGGTATATATATATATATATATATATATATACCAAGTTTTGAATGGTACAACAATACACTATAATACAAAAAAATGGACTATATACCTGTTGTAATTTAGTTATCCATAGTCCTATGATATTTCGGAATACAATTGCTTCTTCAGATATTCTTAGATGGAGAGTCACTCCATCTTAGCCTTGGTAAACAAGTGACACTGCACCAGAGATAAGATCTTCATCTGTGTAAACCGATGTTGTGAGTATGGTGGGACTGGGAAGGGATTATCCATTATGAATTGCTTGAAAGGAACCAAACAGTCAACACAGAACTCTATGTTCAACAGATAGAAGGACTCAACATGGCTATTCAAGAGAAAAGACCTAATCAGCAGCATGGAGATCTTCTGCTGCACGACAACGACCGCCCTCATATAGCCAATATGACCAAGGAAGCCATTGAAATGCATGGCTGGGAAGTGCTGCCACACCCACCATACTCTCTTGATTTGACACAACGGATTTCCACGTCTTTCAATTTCTTTCAAATGCTTTGCACAGAGATTCGTTCAATACTGATGCAGAATTGAAAGCTTGGTTAGGTCAATTTTTGAAGTCTAAATCGGGTGATTTCTATCAGCGAAGTATTGAAAATCTTGTTTAACATTGGGAAGAAGTTGTAAACAACAAGGGTGAATACATTATTGATTAATTAGTTGTTATTTTTCATTAAACCTTTAAAAAAATTTGAATTTTAAAGAATGGCGGGAACTTAATTGCCAACCCAATATATACATACATATAT
>NC_068993.1:39065992-39067097 GCF_001194135.2 Octopus bimaculoides | reverse complement strand
ATTGTGCAAAAGTTTTCAGCCACTTTAAACTATTGTAAATTTCTACTAATTGCCAACTTATAAGTGGATGTTTTGCTTTGAGTTTTTTACAGATGAAACGTTGGCCCTGTCAGAGTTATTTCCATACCTAATTCTTATATTTTGTAGTAGGGGTTCTGAATGAGAGGAGAAGATGCGAGACGACCCCCCCCCCACACACACACACTTAAACTTCACTGTTTTCATGGTGCAACATGGGTCATTTTGCTTTCCTAGAGACCTTCTGACAGTGAAACAACCCATGTTACACAACAAAAGTAGTGAAGTTTGGGAGTAAGCGTCTGATGCTTTGAGGATGCATAAAATGTGATGGCTCAAGGACGTTAGTTAAAACAGTAACTTGAATAGTGTCAAATACATTCAGTTGCTGAAGGACAATTTGATACCAGACTTAGATGAAAGTAAGATTTTTCAACATGACAGATCTCCATGCCACAGATTGTGTGCAACACAGCAGAGTCTGGCTGATAAAGATGTTATCGTATTGAAAGATTGGCCAGCTCAGAGCTCTGACTTAAATATCATCAAGCAAATGTGGACAGAACTAAAGAGAAGAGTTCGTCAGAAGAATCCACGCAATCTTGGAGAATTGTGGAAGCTCAGCCAGAGAGAATGGCATCTCATGCCTGTGAAGATGAAGGATTTGTATACATCTCTTCCCAGGTGCATTGAAGCAATTATCCAAGATAAGAGAAGCTACATGAGATATTAACAATCTACAGTAACTTGTTGAAATGAACATTATATTATAAATTTTCATTATGGACATTTTTCTGTTTTAAAACACTGTATTTTGATTGGTTTGTGTGTGGTGGACGAAAACTTTAGCATGGCCATTTTTGGTGATCGTCTTGCATCTTCCTCTTTCATTCAGAACCCCGACTACAAAATATAATTATTAGGTATGGAAAGGATTCCAACAAGGCCAATGTTTCATCCGTAAAAAATGCAATGTGAAACATCCACTTATAAGTTATCAATTAGTAGACATTTACAATAGTTTAATGTGGCTGGAGACTTTTGCACTTTGTGTGTGTATTCACATATATATATATATATATATATA
>NC_068993.1:39063958-39064765 GCF_001194135.2 Octopus bimaculoides | reverse complement strand
CCTCCCCTGTTTCGAACTCTTCTACATCACACCATAGCAAATGGATGACACATCATTGGTAAAGAAATTTGAGAAATTTGAAAAGAAAATGCGAAACCGGTTATTTCTCCAAAAACAATGTCACTAACAAAATTTTATAACATTTTCCTCACATGACGATTTTAATATATTTTTTAACCATATAATACAAATCTTCTGCAGTTTTTTCATTCTATTTTACTTTTTATACATTCAACCTCGTGCTTTCACATACCAACTCTTTCACCCTATATATATACATATATACATATATATATATATTCTTCTTCTTTCTAGTCAGGTGTCACACTATGCAGTGCTGTGGTCATCACAATGTCTTGTCACCTTCTCCTGTCCTCTACCCCATGGACAGCTGAGAATAAGGACAATCCTGTGGCTGTGATGTCTTTCAGCTAAGAAGTGGGTCGCCTGCCTCTTTTACGTCTGCCGTTCACCTTACACACACACACATATATATATATATATATATATATGTATGTACATATATACACACACAAACCCCAATATGCTTATAACATTCCATAATATATATTATGGTATACAATACTATGATATATATATATATCATTATTATTTTTTTATATATTATTGTTTTATATATTATTTTCTTCATTTTGTACTTTTCTGTACTTCTTTGTAAAAAATCATTTTCATTCTCCTTCTTCTTGATAATTTGCTTCATCGCAATGAAAACCGGTTAGAAAAAATCTTTATTAAATTATGCTCCCAGTTCAGCATTCTGGCTTTTTTTCATTTTCCTATATATAT
>NC_068993.1:39062337-39063794 GCF_001194135.2 Octopus bimaculoides | reverse complement strand
ATATATATATATATATATATATATATATATATATACACACATAGTATTATATGTAATATCAAACAAATAACAGCTTTTATAATCAACCACAACAATTACAACACACCAATATTGCTGTAAACTCCAACACCATCCCTAAACAAAACCAGAAATAACAGCCACACGCACCCTCACCAAGGACTATCAATACTGCTTTGTAGACTTACTTTCTAAAATATTCTTTCTCCTTTCTCTCTAATCCTTTACTTCGTTTCTTTCTTTCTTTTCATTTTTAAATTGATTTTGTTTTCTTTTTCTTTCTTTCTTTCTGTCTTCCTTTCTTACCATATCCTTTCTTCATTTCATGGAAGCATTCTCTTTCCATTCTTCTTTACATTTTTCCAGTCTCTTCCTTTTATTATTATATTTTTCATTTTTCTTTTCCCTTAAAAATTAAGAATCAAATTAAATTTCTTCATTTAAAAAGACAACAATAACAACAACAACAAAACCAACACCAACAGAAATAAATAAATGTGTGTAACAGAGCTTTTGTAATGATTTCATCATGTGGACCATTTCCATAGAAGTGTTAAAATAACTTAATGCTTGAATGGGGTGGGCTAAAATTAAGATAATTTCCACCTCTCACACCCTAATGCCTTTTTTTTTATTACTTTTATTGATTTATTTTTTCTATTATTATTATTATTATTATTATTATTATTGAGGCAGTAAGCTGGCAGAACCATTAGCATGCAGGACAAATTGCTGCTAAGTATTTTGTCCACCTTTAAGCTCTGAGTTCAAATTCCACCAAGATCAACTTCGCTTTTCATCATTTCAGGTCAATAAATTAAGTACCAGTTAAACACTGGGGGTCGATGTAATCGACTAGCTTCCTTCCTCAGAATTTCAGACCTTGTACCTATAATAGAAAAGATGATCGTTGTTAGAATACTTAGGCGTAAGAGGCATCAGATGTGGTGTGCAGCACAGATGACTGCGCTGGTATGGTCATGTGATGCGTATGGACGAGAACGGCTGTGTAAAGAAGTGATGATCTCTAACTGTGGAGGGAACCTGTGGTAGAGCTAGACCCAGGAAGACATGGGACGAGGTAGTGAAGCATGATCTTCAAACTTTGAGCCTCACAGAGACAATGATTGGTGACTGATAACACTTCCAATTAGGTAAGATCAAAAACCATGAGAGCCACTGCCTGGTACTACATCAGGGCATTTATTATTATTATTATTATTATTATTATTATTATTATCATTATTATTATCATTATCATTATTATTATTATTATTATTATTATTATTATTGTTCAGTAGTTTTATTTTTATAACGTGCTTTCACTTCACTACCGAGCGCAGCTCTGTGTGCCTTGGATATGTGCTGTGGTTTGCTGTGATGCTCTTATGGTTACTGTATTGAAAGCGTTTTGCGTAGGATGTGTGCAGTGCCCAGTA
>NC_068993.1:39060776-39062187 GCF_001194135.2 Octopus bimaculoides | reverse complement strand
TTTTTTATTATACCTAAGGCACCTACTATGATAGGAATTGTTTCTGTTTTTAGATTACCTCTATTTCCAGGTCTTTGTATTTTGAAAATTTTTCCATTTCTTTTAGGGAAATGTTGTCATCTGCTGGTATTGATACATCAATTAGAAAGCATTTTTTTTTCTTCATGATCTTTGACAACTATATCTGGTCTATTTACCTTAATTTCTCTATCTGTGTGTATTGGCATATCCCAGAGTATGGTTGCTTTCTTGTTTTCTGTGACCTTTTCTGGCGTGCGTTTATACCATCTTTTTTCTGTTGTTATTCCATAGTGTTGGCATAGCTTCCAGTGTATATAGGTCCCAGCTCTGTCATGTCTGTGAATATATTATTATTATTATTACTATTATTATTATTATTAAGAAAGCAACAAGTAGGCAGAATTGTTAGTGTGGTGGATGAAAGGTTTTGCGGTGTTTCACCCATCGCTATGTTCTGAGTTCAAAATGCATCAAGGTCGACTTTGCCTTTCATCTTTTTGGGGGTCAATAAATTAAGTACCGGTTGTGTACTGGAGTCGATCTAATTGACTGGCTCCCACTCCCAAAATTTCAGGCCATGTGCCTAGAATAGAAAAGGATATGTATGTATGTATGTGTGCATGTAAGCATGTACATATGTGTATGTGTACATGTATATGCATGCATATACGCCTATACATATGTATGTATGTATGTATGCATGTATGTATGTATGTATGTAGAGAGAGACAGACAGACAGAGTAAGAAAGAGGTTGACAGACAAGCGAAAAAGATGTAGGCATTAACTTGGTACTCCTTTATTTCCTCTGTTATGTATATTTCAGTAGGTGAAGGCACGTGGCTTAGTGGTTAGGACATTTGGCTTACAATCATAAAATTAGGAGTTCAATTTCCAGTGACATGTTGTGTCCTTGAGCAAGACACTTTATTTCACGTTGCTCCAGTCCACACAGCTGGCAAAAATGAGTAGTATCTGTTTCAAAGGGCCAGCCTTGTCACACTGTGTCACATGGAATCTCCCTGAGAACTGCATTAAGGATACATGTGTCTGTGGAGTGCACAGCCACTTGCACATTAATTTCATGAGCAAGCTGTTCCGTTGATCATATCAGCTGGGACCCTTGTCTTTGTAACTGACTGAGTGTCCCCCCCCCTTCTTTTTTTGTTTCAGTATTCAGCAATACATGATATCACATAGTAGATGCAAACTATGGGAACAACATTAGAGTCGAAACCTAAATGGTCTAATTATCACACATCATGTGCATCCAGTCATATGTATGTATGGATATGTGTGTATAGACAGATACTTACATGCATTTTCCTACACACAGTCTTATATATACAACAATATATATATATATATATATATATATATATATATATATA
>NC_068993.1:39054977-39055667 GCF_001194135.2 Octopus bimaculoides | reverse complement strand
TATATATATATATATATATATATATATATATATATATATATATATATATATATATATATATGTATATATATATATATATATGTATTTTTGCACATATTCACTGGCCTCTACATTTGCTGCACATTTCTTTTGCATCAGATGTATATAAAGGAAAAAATGCAATTATGATTTAACTGCACATTATGTGCTGCTGGTGGTCGCTGCAGGAGTTGGGGAATGGAATGGGGGAGTGAAGTGGAGGAGTGGAATGGGGGAAATTCTACTTAAGTTGTGATAGAGCAGCAGCAGTGCAAGTAGCAGCATTTGGTAAGACGGTGATGGTGGTGGTGGTGGTGGTGGTAATGATGCTGTTATTGCTGTTGATGGTAGCGATGGTGAAGATGATGATGATGATGATGATGATGATCACCATCATCATTATCATCATGGGGGTGATAGACAAGATAGTGATGATGATGATGATGGTGGGGTTGGCAGTAGTGGTAATGGTAGTAGAGATAGTGATGTTGTTTTTGGTGGGGGTGGGAGCTGGTAGTTGAGGGGTCAATAATGGTGGTGGTAGTGGTGGTGGTGGTGGTGGTTCTTTTGAAAAGGTTGATGATTGTGATAGTGGCAGTATATTTCTGAGATTGCTTTTGATGGTGATGATGATGGTGGTGGTAGTGGTTGTGATGGTAGCGATGGCGATGG
>NC_068993.1:39052836-39054514 GCF_001194135.2 Octopus bimaculoides | reverse complement strand
GGTCGGGGACGGGGTGTATGATGATGATGATGATGGTGGTGGTGATGGTGTTCTGAGATGGTGATTGTCATGGCAGTGATGGTGATGATAGTGGTGGTAGAAATGTGTTTGTTGTAGTGCTGGCTGTAGTAGAGGCGAAGGTAGTGACAGTGATACTTGGGATGTTAATAGTGTTGGCATTGGTGTTATGACTAGTAGTAGTGGCGGTGGTGGCGGCGGCAGCGGTGGTGGTGGTGGTGGCGGCGGCAGCGGTGGTGGTGGTGGTTGTGGTGGTTTAAGATGACAGTTAATGCTTGGCTGCATCAATAAATGAGCTGGTCCTGGTGATGGTGATGATGACGGTGATGACGATGATAATGATAGTGCGGTGATGGTGACTGCTTGTAGTGGCAAGTGTGGTGGTGGTGGTGCTGGTGCTGGTGGAGGGTCTGGTGGCTACCGTCGAAGATGCTTATGTGATTAAATCTATTATGAGATGAAGAACACAAATATCTTGTTATAACCAAAAGATGAAAAGCACACATCTTGAAGCAACGAAAGGTTTCTTTCCTTGCTTCGATAACTTCCTCCTCTTTCTTCTCCTCCTCCTTCTCCAGCTCTTCCTCCCTCTCCTCCTTCTTTTCTTGTTCTTCTTCTTGCCTTTATTTATTGTCATTCTTTTCAATCTTCATTTCTTTTTTTCCCCTTTTCCTTTCATTCTTTCATTCTTTCCAATTCCATTTTCATGGCTTTCTTTCTTTCATTCTTTCCTTCTTTCTTTCGTTCTTGATTCTCTTTTTTTTTATATATATTTACTTATTTACATCTTTTATTTGTTTTCTTTTCCCCTTTTCTTTTTCTTTTTTTCTTCTTTTTTTCTTAAACTACGTCTCCAGCATCAGTTCTTTGCAACCTTTTGCTCAGCTCTCTGCCAAAGGTTAGGCAAAATTAATATAATCTTTTGTGCATTCTACAAATTTCCTGCAATTATCTGCCATTAGACCGTTCTTTGCTTAATGCCTTTTTACTTTCCAAGAGTGATGAACAGTTTCTGCTTATGAAAATCAAAACTGCTAACATGCCATAAACAATGGCTTTTAGGCATTCAAAAGAGATAGGCTATTAACATGTTGCCAACCACGCCCATAGCATCAACCACACATATACTGCTGATTTACCTATCAACAACGTTCCCTCCCCCTCCCACTGCTTCCAGTTACTAACTTCGCCAAAGAAGGAATATAATAAAAAATTTCTTTCTCCAGATTGCCCTAACACCACCTACATACCTACCCACCTACCTACTCACCTATTTAATCACCATCGCCACCATCACACCATCACCAGCATCACCACCATCACCGCTTTCACTACCAACACTGTTATCACCAGTGCTGGTTTCCATATTGGTTAATGTCTTTTACCTTCCATATTCTCTTTGTCCATATCATCAACAACATCAGCACCAACAGCCAAACCAATTACCAGCACCACTGCCAACACCACCACCACCACTACCACCGCCACTACCTTCGCCTCTACTACAGCCAGCACTACAACAAACACATTTCTACCACCGCTATCATCACCAACACCATCTCAACACCATGACAATCACCATCTCAGAACACCATCACCATCACCATGATCATCATCATCATCCTCATGCACCCCCGCCCTGACCCCCACCCCCACCCCA
>NC_068993.1:39047127-39052678 GCF_001194135.2 Octopus bimaculoides | reverse complement strand
AGACCCCCCCACCCCATCACTTACTCTTTTCTTTTTCTGCTTTCTCACTGTTTTCCTCTCCCTTGCCAACACCACCACCACCACCACCACCAACATTACCACCACCACTGACGCCAGCAGCCCTGTCTCTGTCCTGCCGTCCTGCCGTCCAACTAACCAGTGCAACTATTCAACTATTGTGCTATATTGATTCTGTCATTCACCAACACATTATAACCATCGCTGCAACTCTCTTCTCTGGACAAGAACAGCAATTTCAAATATTACCTTTGCTTTAGCATTTCATGCAAATACTTTAGAAAACTGTAAATGAACATAAATTTCCTGCAGGGGCAAATAACTATAGATATATTGAATGTAATATGCAAGTGCTTGTAGACGTTGGATTTTAATGCTATGGCCTATTGTGTTTGGCTAAAAGGGAAACGAACTCAAAGCCACTTGTCAGTATTTATATGTGTTCGGTGGATAGCAAGAAATATTAAGGGTTTGTTCTTAAGCACTTTAACTGAGCATTGAAGTCACTTTCCTGTTCAGCTAGATGCTCTATTTAATTAGAGAAGTGTATTGAAAAGAGTTGCTTTAGATGTTCTCTGAAGAACATTATATTAGTCTGCTTAAACTCTCCACTGATGCTCGCATCTGCCTTTGTTTCTTTCTCTCTCTCTCTCTCTCTTTCCCTCTCTTTTTATCTTTATCTATCTCCATCTTTCTCTCTCCCATACACATACACACACACACACACACACACACACACACACACACACACACATACGTGTACGCACCTATGCATAGTAGAATATACATATATATGTAAGTGTGACTCCATCTCTTCGAACCAACCATTGAAAAACATTTGATGTCGTTATTAATAAGCAAAACTATTACGGAGCTTGATTTCAATATGCTTCCAATCTTTTACGCCAGGTTTTTACAAATGGACCGACCCATAAGTGATTGGTCTGGTTTGTCTTAAGACCCGATGATATCGATGTGAAATGTAAATCAATAACTCCTTCACTGACTCGATACACATCAAGAAATAAAAGATTCTAGAAAATAATAAATAACACTTCACAGCTTCCTTGACTGAAAATGTTGATCTAGACTTCATTTCAAACACATTGATCACCCTATCAATTGGTTCTGCTTTATTATATATAGTTTTATCTCGACAAACATTGAAATTGAACTAACCTAAACTGGTTAGATTTTCTATTAACAGCTCAGATATCTCTCATTGATTTCAATTTCTTTCACTAAACCTTCCCAGCCAGTATGCAGTTTATTATTATTATTTTTTTTTATTATTCCTATGCTTATATATTTATTAAACCACTCCGTACTCCATATATTACTAACTTCTTAAAATCTTTTAGCCTGAAGATTCTTCTTCTGTCTATATGAATTGTCCCCACTTTTCTCCCTACCCTGCCAGCTTCTTTAAATGTTCCTGCCTCACAATTCTTCTGTCTAGATTAATTTCCAACATACACTGCCAACTTCTTTAAACCTTCCACTCTTAACATTCTCCCCTTCATGTACCAATATTAGCCACATACACCACCATCTTTATGAATGCTTCCAGCTTCAAGATTCCTCTTTAATCTACATTGAATTTTCTTCTCTATCCTGCCAGTTTCTACAAGAATACATCTATTTTATCAATACCCCTTTTCATGATGCCCCTTTTTTATCAAGCAGCTCATTGTCCCACTAATGATTCCAAAACAGCAAAGTAATATCAATTCAGTGCTGTGTTCTTTGATTCCAAGTTAAATTTCCAAGCACAATATGAAATACCCAATCAATCCTAGCAACAGAAATGGTTTTGTGAAGTTTAGTCATGTAAACAAGAAACTAAAGTAAAATTAAAGCTAAAACAGAAAGATTAAAAAGACATTTTCTTAATAAAATACATTCAATAATTAGATATATATTTTTACAATTTAAATATATAGTCATTTCCTTGGGGCATGAATGGATTGAGAAGGTAGAGAACCAAACATTGCTTGAAACAATTTTGTATATAATAGCTTTGATCTTTTTAGAATATTGAACTCACATAGATACATACATGTGTGTGTGTGTGTGTGTGTCCTACCATATGATACCTTGAATAAATATTTTCTACCATAGTTTTTTTTTTCCCCCAACACCCAGCAGTTTCAGTTTGAATCATGCCAGGATCAACTTGGTCTTTCATTCCTTCAGGCTCAATAGATAAAGTTACCAGCCCTATAGAAAGGTGATTCTTCTTTTTCTTTTTTAATTTCTTGTCATCTTTTTGTTTATCTGTTTTGGTTGATTTATAGCTTTTACTATAGCCAAAGCATTATATAATAAAGACCCACAGTGTCAGGCAGGCGTATGGAATAACACAAGTTCTTACACATGTGTTAGGCAAAGTCATGTCACCCTCATTAGAAGAATGTAGCTAAAAGCATATAGAGGAGGGGTAAGGAAAAAACTAGACAGAAAGAGGAGAAGAGGGAGAGGGGTGAGCAACTAAAGGGGAATTGGTACTATGAAGATATCCCTTGACAATAACCAGAGATAAGAGAGATCAAGTAGCTTATAAAAGGAGGAAGGGACCAGGACAACAGGGAGGTCTGTCAAAGTGAAGACAATAACAAAGAATGCTTATTGGTGGGTAGTAAACATCGGAAGCCTTAATAAACAGATTCTAAAGAAATAGAGATGAAGGCAGTATGAACAATGGGGCAATTATACAAATATACAGGTCAATAGTGTGGGAGGGAGACCTATGGTAAAGGAATATAGAGAGGGAGAACTGTGAGAGAATTATGTTACTGTATTACAGTTTGTAAGGGACTAGAATTAAAATAAGATGTCTAGAGGGAGGGATGTCTATACTTAGAAGTATAAAAGATTTATGGTTATGGGAGGTTTTGTAGAATTTATATCTGCACAAGCAAATTACGTCAGAGAAGGGATTTAGTTGTGGTATGATATCAAGTGAGTCATTGCAACATAACTGACAGGGTTGTTGATTTCTATGAAGGGAGTTTCAACACAAACTATGGATCAGAACAGGTTTCAGGGTATGCCTTGATGTGATGTAAGTGGATTGTGATGGAAGTGATTTGTTTTGAGACACCATTAGCAAGAGAGCTGAGATGTATAAGATAACATTACATAAAATCAATTGTACCACTATTGTAAACCCTGGTGAAATGGCTCCTTGGGGTAGCGACAGTACATTCATACACAACATTATAATACAAGCAAATGTATGATAATGGATGTGGTAAAATCTTTTTGAAGGCAATGAGCGTGGGATCAAGAATTGTGATATTATCCTTTAGCATTTAAACCAACCATTTCCAGCCCAAATATTCTACCTGTTTTATGTTCAAACCAGCCAGACCTGGCTTCTTACGCTTAACCTACTATGTCATTCTAAAAATAATCATATCATTGAAATCTCAAAGCTATGAGATAATGCACGATTAATTCAAAGCAATGTGAATAAATAAGCATTACATTTGACAGAGTAATCCAAATGGTAAAGAGTTATTCCTCCATCAATCTTTGCCAACTATTTCTGGGAGGGTCATGGGATAAAGTCATCAAACACCTCCTGTATAGGGTCCTATCAGAAACAACTGTCATTACACTTTCCAGCTAGATTTCAAAGTAGCTCCACCTGAGACTACAACTATTTCATTCTTGGTCTACCCCTAGACCACTTGCCAGTTAGGTCAGTTTGAAGAATCCATCTTGCGATTCTTTCCTGTGACATTCTAATTACATACTCAGAGTACTGGAACCATGATTTCTCAATGCAGAGAAGTAGTGGCTCAGGTTGGAGAGACTCTTTGATCTCCAAGCTATGCACTCTGTTGAGTAACATTATTCCGGATGGTTTAGGTGTTAGTCCAACAGCAAAATAAAACTATTGTTGATTACGTTCCAGCATGCCTATACTCATTGATGATAACTAAATCAAAACGCCAATCAAAAGTAATCCAGGTCACATGACAAGAGACAGTACAGAGGTATTCCTCATGTCTCATAGGAACATTGTAAGGCATTTAAAAATGTTTAGATTTATCAATCGCTATTGTTCGAGTGCCTTGTAATTTCAGTGCGACTGCGACTATTATCCAACTATCACATTCTTGGTTTACTCTTGGCCTCCTGTCAGTTAGCTCAGCTTGAAGAATCCATCTTGCAATTCTTCCCTGTGACATTCTAAACACATATCCATAGTACTGCTACTGTGATTTCTCAATACAGAGAAAAAGTGGCTCAGTCTGGAGAGATTCCTTGATCTCCGAGATATGCACCCAGTTGAGCAACTTTACTCCAGACAGTTTTCATATTAGTCCAACAACAAACGTGAAACTATAGTTGATTTAGAAATTACATAAGCGTTTTCTAGTTCCAGAAAAGACAAATGGTTGGTCACAGTTATTATTATTTCTCAGAAACCATGGGGGATAAAATTAAAATTTAAGTTCTGCAACACTGTAAATAAAATAAATTAGGTGGGGAGAGGCATTGAGCATAAACCCTTGACAAAGAAGACAGATATCATATTATCTTTGTAACACATATGTTCCAGCTGTGGCCGTCCTGTATTTTTTCAGATATCACTAGGAGTTCTTTCAGAGCAACTTCTGTTTCATTTTTTTTGTTTTTTTGTTGTTGTTTTTTTGTGCTCACAGTGCAATCATGCTCTACAGCCGACTTTACGGAACAAGTAAAACATTAAATATGTGATGTGTACTTGATTTTTGTTTTACACACGTTTGCATGCTCACACAAGAAGAAGAAGGAGAAGAATATTGATAAGAAAATAATAATAATAATAATAATAATAATCATGATAATAATAATAATGAGAATAGTATTGATGATGATGGTGATAGCAGCAATAATAACAATACCCACACATATACACATAATATTACACATACACACATAAATGCGTTTGCCCATGTGTGTGTGTGTGTCGTTGCACATGTATTCAATGTGTTTGTCTGTATAAATACATATATGAACATGACATAATGGGGTTTTAAGCTAGTGACAAGCTGAGTGTGCAACCCAGATTTTATATCTGTTTAAGACATTTCACCTGACTTAAACCTGATACCTGGTAGTCTGGTTGTCATCAAACAGTCTGCGCAGGGATTGACTCTGATACAGTTTGACACACTATCCAAATATGAAAATCTTCTGTAATACCCAAATGGTATTTTTTACTCTGTATGTATTATAGCATGTGGTTTGATAGATAGATAGATAGGTAGATAGATAAATAGATAGATAGATAGACAGACAAATATTAAGCATCAAGACAAATAGATAGGTTTGGTTTAACAGGATAAAAAATAAGTCAGCTCATAAAGAGGTGTATATTTGTGTGTGTGTGTGTGTGTGTGTGTGTGTGTGTGTGTGTGTGTGTGTGTGTGTGTGTGTCTATTGTTATATTTGCGGATGGTCATATTTTTTGCCAATTAATACATGCACTATATACTTGGTTTTCAGTTCAGCTTTATTATCATTCAGGAGGAGATAC
>NC_068993.1:39045234-39046945 GCF_001194135.2 Octopus bimaculoides | reverse complement strand
TTTTTATAATTACTGATATGACATAATATGTCACATGTGTTTGTATATTGTTATTATTGTCCTTTTAGTAAACAAATAAACAAGTAAATTGACACAATACAATGTCTGCAGGTTGATGAATACCACCTATTAATCCCCTGCATTTTCATAGACACACACACACACACAAATATACATTTCTTTATGAGTTATTTTCTTTTAATGTATGTTTGTTATTCTTCTAGAAAGATGCAGGAGAGGCTATGTGGTAAGAAGCTTGCTTACCAACCACATGGTTCTGGGTTCAGTCCCACAGTGTGACACCTTGGGTATAAGTGTCTTCTGCTATAGCCTCGGGCCGACCAAAACTTCGTGAGTGGATTTGGTAGATGGAAATTGAAAGAAACCCGTCTTCATGTATATGTTTGTGTGTGTGTGTGTCTGTGTGTGTGTGTCTGTGTGTGTGTGTGTGTGTCTGTGTTTGTCCTCCCTCCATCACTTGACAACCAATATTGGTATGTTTACATCCCCATAACTTAGTGATTTGGCAGAAGAGACTGACAGAATAAGTTCTAGGCTTGCAAAGAATAAGTCTTGAGGTCAATTTGTTCAACTGTAGGAACTGTAGGCAGTGCTCCAACATGGCCACAGTCAAATGACTGAAACAAGTAAAAGAATAAAAGAATATATATATATATATATCATTTAATATGCACACTTACTAAAGAGCTAGTAATAGTTTCATGCTTTCAAGATACTTTAAAATGGCATGAAACTATTGGTAACTCTATTACAATTGTGTATATTAAATGATATTTATCTCATACTGGGTAGAGTGCATTTTTGGTTGATCCTACCTACATTGGAACTATATATATATATATATATATATATATATATATATAAAACAATACTAATAATAATAATAATAATAATAATGATAATGTTTTCTACTAATGGCACAAGACCTGAAATTTTGTAGGAGGGGCATAGTCGATTACATCAACCCTAGTGTTTCATTGGTACTTAATTTATCTCACCCGAAAAGATGAACGGCAAAGTCGACCTCGGTGGAATTTGAACCCAGAATGTAGTGGCAGACAAAACACCACCACGCATTTTGCACATCATGCTAACAATTCTGCCAGCTCACTGTCTGAAACAAAACTGCATGGGACAGCACCAGGGGTTTCCAAGTGCGGTAGAGCCTAATGATTCTGTTGATATGAAGTAACCACACGGCTAAGCCCACACACAATTATAATAATAATAATAATAATGATGATGATCCTTTCTACTATAGGCACATGACCTAGATTTTGTGCAGAGGGGGACAGTCGATCACATCAACACCAGTATTCAGCTTGTAATAAATTTATCGACCTCAAAAGGATGAAAGGCAAAGTTGACCCCTGCGGAATTTGAACTCAGAATGTAATGACAGGCAAAATACCACTAAGCATTTCGTCCAGTGTGCTAACGATTCTGCCAGCTCGCCGCCTTGAACAAAAATGCATGACACAGCGTCAGTGGTTCCAGGGTGCAGTAGAGTCTAATGATTCTGTTAATATGAGGTAACCACATGGCTAAACCCACACACAATAATAATAATAATAATAATGATAATAATAATGATAATGATGATAATAATAATCCAGGGATGGAATTTCTAAATATTTTAATGCACTGTTATGGGCATTTCCCCAAATCATGTTATATTAATGGGATATAT
>NC_068993.1:39041836-39045127 GCF_001194135.2 Octopus bimaculoides | reverse complement strand
GTTAGGGCAGCGAACTCGCGGTCATAGGATTGCAGTTTCGATTCCCAGACCGGGCGTTGTGATTGTTTATTGAGCGAAAACACCTAAAGCTCCATGAGGCTTCGGCAGGGGATGGTGGCGAACCCTGCTGTACTCTTCCACCACAACTTTCTCTCACTCTTTCTTCCTATTTCTGTTGTACCTGTATTTCAAAGGGTCAGCCTTGTCACACTGTGTCACGCTGAATATCCCCGAGAACTATGTTAAGGGTACACGTGTCTGTGGAGTGCTCAGCCACTTGCACGTTAATTTCACGAGCAGGCTGTTCTGTTGATCGGATCAACTGGAACTCTCGATGTCATAAGCGATGGAGTGCCGACATGCACTCACATACACACACAAACATACATATATGCATATATGCATACATATACATATTCTTTTCTACTCTAGGCACAAGGCCCAAAATTTTGGGGGAGGAAGCCAGTCAATTAGATCAACCCCAGTATGCAACTGGTACTTATTTTATCGACTCCAAAAGGATGAAAGGCAAAGTCAACCTTGGTGGAATTTGAACTCAGAATGTAAAGACAGTTGAAAGACTGCTGAGCATTTTACCCACCATGCTAACATTTCTGCCAACTCACCGCCTGAAACAAGAATGCATGAGACAGCGCCTGTGGCTTCAGGGTGCGGTAGAGTCTAATGATTCTGTTAATATGAAGTAACCAAACGGCTAAGCCCACACACAATAGTAATAATAATAATAATAATAATAATAATAATAATCCAAGGATGGAATTTCTAAATATTTTAATGCATTGTTATGGGAATTTCCACAAATCATGTTATATTGGCACAGCATGATGCAACCCCCAAAATTTGTTATTGTCAGTTGTTATCATTAGGCTGTATGAAATAAGAGCTTTTATATGTGTATTCAAAACGTTTCCCATAAACAAAGTTAAAGGATACATACATATATATATATATATATATATATATACACACACACACACAAACGCACATATATACATATATATATACATATACATCTTATTTCTGCCTATCCAATGTCTCTCTTCCTATACATGTGTGTGAGTGTAGAAATGAAAAAAAAAATGCACCATGAATTACATTAACAAAACTATAGAGCAGAACACAAATAATAAATGTCAGACTAACATGGCTTACATAATAAAAAAAAAAATGCATTGGCTCACAGCTCTTCATGCTAAGAGAATGCAACAGTAATTAGTCATTAGAGCTGTTTTGTTCTATTTAGTAAAACAATTTAGATAATTAATTTGATTTTGTAAATTTCTTTTCTTTTGTCATTTATTATAAACATTTTGCTTTGTACTTTTGTTGGTGTTTAGGCTGGGCCAGATAGGAAACTTCTTGTGATATTTTATTGTCTCCTGCTCAGTATATATGGAGACAAGTGATTATATAATGGATTATGTGTAGAGAAATGGCTGTTTGTTCTGCTATGGTCTGGTGGCAGTATGGAGTATTTCAAGTGTGTGTGTATATATATATATATATATATATATATATATATGAAGTAAAAAGTGAAAGAGTCAAAGGGAAGAGTAAGTACGGTTAGGCAACTTTTTATTTGCTACAAATGTTTTGGTACACATAGATCCTCATATATACAGGATTTAAAGTTGAGTTTAAATTAAATTATGTAACGATTTACCTGTATAAGAAGATCTGTATGTATCTCCTCAGGCAATACTCAGTTGCTGTCTCCCTAAGTAAATCTAGATTTCCATGCTACAACATCCATGGCTTCTTCTATTTGGGAATTCTAAGGATGAACAAGCTCTATTAGTACTCTTATATGTTATATATATATTACTTCTCAACGACATGGTTCCAGTCTCAGTCTCACTATGTGGCACCTTGGACAGGTGTCTTCTGCTATAGCCACAGGCTGATCAAAGCCTTGTGAGTGGACTTGGTAGATGGAAACTGAAAGAATCCCATTTTGTGTATGTGTATGTGTGTGTTTCCCACCAGCAATTGACAACAAGTTTTGGTGTGCCTACATCCCTGTAACTTAGCAGTTCAGCCATTGTCTAATGACTGAAAGAAGTAAAAGATATATGCACACACACACACATGTATGTATATGTGTGAGTGTGTATAGAGAGAGTGTGTGTATAAAATGCACATTACACATACACATATATACACACACACATACACACACACCACACATGCACTCACACACACACGCATACACACCACATGTGCACGCTCATATACACACACACACACACACACAGAATGAGAGACAGACTGACTGAAAGATAGATAGATAGATAGATATTTGTGTATGTTTACAGCATCTGAAACTGCAAATATACAAAAGAGGACTCCGTACTTAATGTAGAGTACTTCAGTATATATGCTGGCACCAGATTTTGTGTAAAATACTTGGTATGTGTAAAACTCGGCAATAAATAACGGGTCACTACCAGCTTCATAAATAACAGACACACACACAACACACAGTTTATAAATGTACACAGACATATAGAAAGAGAGAGAATGAGAGAGGGGCAGGGAAACTGACAGATAGAAAGAGATCTATGTCTATCTGTATCTAATTTCTATACTTATATATTTATGTCTATCTCCCTTTCTATATATATATATATATATATATATATATATATATATATATATATATATATATATATATATACATACATACATATATATGGGGGGTGCATGTGTATGTATATCTATATCTATTCCTCGTGCCAAATATACACTCACTCACTCACACACATACACACAGTATCAAATATTATACATTTGTTAACAACGACTTGAGATTCTAAAATAATAAGAAATGCACCTATGGGAAATGCATAACATACTTCTTTCTTACACCGCTAACATGTCAATATTATGTTTAATATTGTTTATATTAAACTCTTAGCAGTTTATTACATGTTCATGTGGTAAATACATATAATTGTGTGAATATGTGTGAGTGTACAGAGAGACAGAGAGAGAGAGAGAGAGACGAAAGAGAAATTATATATATATGTATATATACTCTTTTTACTCTTTTACTTGTTTTAGTCATTTGACTGTGGCCATGCTGGAGCACCACCTTTAGTTGAGCAAATCGACCCCAGGACTTTATTCTTTGTAAGCCTAGTACTTATTCTTACGGTCTCTTTTGCTGAATAGTTAAGTTACGGGGACGTAAACACACCAGCATTGGTTCTCAAGCGATGTTGGGGGGACAAACACAGACACACAAACATATACACACACACATACATA
>NC_068993.1:39038108-39041702 GCF_001194135.2 Octopus bimaculoides | reverse complement strand
ATATATATATATATATATATATACGACGGGATTCTTTCAGTTTCCGTCTACCAAATCCACTCACAAGGCTTTGATCAGCCCGAGGCTATAGTAGAAGACATTTGCTTTATAGAAAGCAGCTTAAACAAAGATAGTCAATGTTACTGAAATATATTCCAATGAGCCAAGCCTGAGTTCCAAGAGAATTGTAACGAAGACATGGAGTTCATGTACTTTGGTTTGTATGAGTGTAGTTGCTGGTAGCATCATTTCTTAAAGGTTTTCACTGCAAGTCCATTATACTTTCATTACAACAAAGAATGTTATAGTCATTCTATATACCCATTACGAGGTTTTCAGCAATTACTACATTGTTGTTGCAGTGGAATCTTTCTTGTAAGTTTCAGTTCGAGTATGATGTTTTGGAAGCAATAATATTTGAACAAAAATATCTTTTCGTAAATGTTGACAGATTTGTTGTATTTGTGCATAGGTGGGAAATGTTGTCACACTCAGGATAAGAAATTTTTAGTTGAATATGTTGGTTACTACATTCATGCTGTACGGTGGAATAAACCAGATTACCATCTTCCTGGATTTTCTGTAGCGTCGAGGATGTCCCTTCTATAAAAGTTTCTCACTTATGAGTCTTCTCACTACTGCATCATTTCAAAAGCAGATGGCTCTATTGAAAATTCTTATTTCTTTACTGCCCACAAGGGGCTACACACAGAGGGGACAAACAAGGACACACAAACGGATTAAGTCGATTATATCGACCCCAGTGCGTAACCGGTACTTATCTGATGGACCCCGAAAGGATGAAAGGCAAAGTCGACCTCGGCAGAATTTGAATTCAGAACGTAGTGGCAGACGAAATACCGCAAAACATTTCGCCCGGCGTTCTAACGTTTCTGCTAGCTCACCACCTTTTTGAAAATTCTTTTACCTGAAAGTGAATTAACAGTTGCAAGTTATCTAATTATGGCTATAAGATATTGGAATATCATGATATTTCTGCTATGTTTAAATACATGAGGCTGTAATGTTTCAGAAACAACTTTGAAATACCAAGAAAACCAAGTAAAACCTTTCAAAAGCATACTTCTGTAGAAATAAGAACTTATAGAATTCTTATACAAAACCTAATTCTTAAAATTGAACCAGTATATGTAGAAACTAAGTCATGAGATTGGAGCAGTATATAATAAAAAAAAATTATCTTTGAAATGCATTGAGAAGCTACGCTTGGGCAAATTCAATGGTAAAAGCTCAAGAATGCTAAACCAGAGTAGATATACAGTACATATACAGACATAAATGCATATATACAAACACATACACACTCACGAAGGCTCATCCTTTCTGTTTTTCTCTCCCAACCCTCCCCGATTCTTCTCTTCCTTTCACCGTTCCCTCTCTCACTCCTCCTCCTTGACCCTCTCGTCGCTGACACGTGACGAAAGGGATTCTTTCTTTCTATTTCCTGCCTTCCTATAGAGAAGACGAAAATTTTTTCACTCTCTGATGCGTTCAAAATAATTTTTCTATCGTCTTGGCCTAACAGCCCTTACCGTTTGTTCTTATTGTTCTGTCTTGTTCTCACTGTCCTGTTCTTGTTTACACTTTCACATTTTAATTAATTTGCTTGCGGGAAGGACTGCTCCAACGAAGTCGCGTATTGTCCTTGCCTTCGGAACGCGGTGTAGATGGAACAGGGACAACTGAAGAAGGGTAATATTCTTTATGCTGCATGTCTCGTTTCTCTTTTTGTTTTCTTCGTTTGAAAAAAAGTTCGTTTTCTGTCTTCGTCTTTATGTTTTCGTTTCTCATTGTGTTTAACGTTTTTTGTGATGTCCTGTACCCATATATGCTTGTATGTATACATATAGATGTCGCTGTGTACATTATGTATGGATATATGCATATATATATATATATATATATATATATATATATATATATATATATATATATATATATATATATATATGGAGTGAGCAGGGGGTGGAAAGTGGGAGCCACTGGTTTGGATCAATTGAGGACAAATCAATTTGATAGCAGCAAGAGACTGATAACATTGTCCAGGATTACAATATGTGACATATACTACATATAGCGTATGGGCATGTGTGTGTGTATATATATATATATGCGTGCATTTATATATGTATCTATACATACATACATGCATATATCTTTTATTTTTTGGAAGAGTTTGGTTAGACGAACGAAAGCACTAATAAAGAATTACATTATTTATATTTGACGGATATTTGTCCTCATATTTTTTGTTGTTAACACAACGTTTTGGCTGAAATACTCTCCAGCCTTCATCAGGTGTCTTGAGGAAATTTCGAACCTGGGTTCTCATTCCTAAGGTATTTTTCGATGTTGTTGTCGTTATTATTATTAATATTATTATCATTATTATTCAGGTCACTGCTTGGAATCGAACTCGGAATCTTGGGGTTAGTAGCCCGCGTTCTTAACCACTATGCCATATGGAGTGAATTTTAGGGCTTATAAATCTAATATTTTCCTATCCTTCCTTAATAATGGTTCCCATATGTTACTTATATCTGCACTCGGTCTGCTTAGGAGGTTGTTGTGTCCTAGCATATGTGCTGCTTCTTTTAGTCTTCGTATTTTCCAGTGGTGTTCCTCATCTCTTAAATGTAGAACTGTATTAATAAAGAATTATCCTTTTCTCTGCATCCTTTTCTCTCTCTCTCTCTCTCTCTCTACATATATATATGTATATACACACACGCACACATATATACATGTATATATATATATATATATATATATATATATATATATATATATATATACATGTACTAAAACTCTGACAAATCTTATTTGGTGAAGATATCAGCACACACACGCACTCATGGAATAAGTTTGTCAAAATTGTGAAAGAACTCTGTAGGACAGCAAAGCAAAACATGCGTATTTTCCCAAAAGGATGTCATGAATATCCTACGTCAGAAACTCAAGAAGACCAAGATGTGTTCAGTGTCTTTGGAGACTTAGAAAATGAGTCTGGGATTTTATATAAGCATCTACATATACATATGTCTATAATAAATATATATATGTGAATCAGTGTGTAAATACGTATTTTTAAATATAATTTTATTTTATTTTTCTATCGTAAAATATGCATGTATGTATACATTTGTACATATATACAAACATGTATAAACGTTTGTTTTTTATGTTGAATTATATTAAAAACAATTTAACATGAAACTGAAGAATTACTCAATGCATTTTGTAGAGTATAAAGTTATTTAGAGTTCTGTTGTGATAAAAGAGGTAACGGTGGCTTCGGAGTTTCGGTTTGCAAGCCAAAATTTCAAAATCACTGTCACCCCTCTTCATGTAAAAGTGTAATACATGTGTGTGCATGTGCGTGCGTGTGTGCATGCACTTATGGACACACATACACACACACACTTTCACACATAAATGTACGTGAAATGTTGGGTGGGAACAAATGTCCATACCATTTTTCAGTTGGTGGCATTTAAACATATCATTTCTCACGTTACAGAAGCTTATGACATATATATATATACACATATAGATAGATGGATATATATATAT
>NC_068993.1:39032994-39035724 GCF_001194135.2 Octopus bimaculoides | reverse complement strand
ATATATATATATATATATATATATATATATATACATATAGATAGATAGATGGATATATATATATGTGTGTGTGTGTGTATATATATGTATATATGTATTATTTATTATATATACTTATATATATTATGTTTCGTATGTCTATATATATATTATATCTTATATATTGTATATAAATATATATGTATATATATATTTATATTGAATATGTATATTTATATGGAGGACAACAAAATACATTTTCATCATTTGATAAAAGTTTTATTTTCCACAAAGAAAAAATCACTGTACAAACAACAAAAGACATGAGAAGGTTATGAAGATTATGCCATAGCTGAAAAGTCTGTTCGTAAACGGTTCACCAGATTTAAGAGTAAAAAATTTGATCTGGAAGGCAGTGAACATTCCAGTATGCCTACACTTGTTGATGCTGACTAAATCAAATTGATTATCAAATATTATCCAGTTCGCACGACAGGAGACATCGCAGAAATACTCCACATATCTCACATGAGCGTTGAAGGGCATTTAAAAACGTTTGGACTCATCAATCACTATTGTCTGAGCAACTCATAATTTAATAGAAAAACATTTAATGGAACGCATTTCCATCTGTATTTCTTTACTCAAAAGCAGCAAAAGTGGCCCATTTTTGAAAAGAACGATTACAGGTGATGAAAAATTAATTGTTTACAACAATGTGGAAGGGAAAAGAACTTGGGGAGAATGAAATGAACCACATTTAATCACTCTTAAAGATGATCAATATCAGAAGATAATGCTCTGTATCCCATGGAATTAGGATATTATGCATAATGAGATCCTTCCGTGAAACCAGATGTTGAATTCAAACTATTATTGTTCCCAACTAGACCGATTAAAGAAAACAATTGTTGAAAAATGTCGAATTAATCAGTCGGAAAGATTTCCTCTTTCTCAAGGACAACGCTAGATTTCATGTTTCTTTGCCGACCCGGCAGAAATTTGTAAGGCATTGCTGCAATGTCTAATCACACCCATTGTACTCATCTGACCTCGTTCCTTCGGATTATCGTTTATTTCGATTCTTGCAAAGTTATCTTTATGGGAAGGACTTGAGCTCTGTGAAAGACTGTTAAAACCACTTACAGAGCACCCGGAGATAAGATCTTGTGCGTCAAATTGCAGCTACATCGCAGCATGACCTAGAAAGATGCTAAGTTGTGGAAGGATGAGATCATGAAGCTGTCTCAAAGATGGCCAAAAGTAGTGGAATAAAATGCGACATTTGTGTTTGAAGAAAGATATTGAAGGTATGTATAAATATCTTTTTTTATATTTAAATATTACTTAAAAAACGGTACAATCTTTTTTATTCGAACCCAAAATATATATATACATAGGCAACGAGCTGGCAGAATTGCTAACTCGGTAGTTTACTGAATCATTTGGGCGACATAACTTTCGCAAGCCAGGAGGAGGTCGAAACTAGCGTTTCAGAGTTCTTTGCTTTGAAACCAAAAGAGTTTTACATCGATGGGATTACAAAGCTTATAAATAGATGGAAGGAAGTCATAGATAATCAGGGAAAGTACATTGATGATTAAATTTCAATTAAATATAACATTTGATCACTTGTTTTCTTTATTCAAAATTCGGACGGAACTTATGGGATGACCTGATGCATAAAGATTTATAATATGCGTGTGTTGCTATGTTTCTATAAGTGTTCATGTATGTATGTATAAATGTATTTATGCGTGTATGTGTAAATGAATATACATGCATCTATTAGTATGTATCTATCCGCTGGTGACCATATGGAGTATGTTAAAGAGACAGGGAATGAATGTTATGATAAATGAACGCCTTCTCATAGTAATAACTTACTAACGGACATTTTTTAGGCGCACCCTCATATTGTGTGTCCTACCACTAATACATACATATCAGAATCAGTTTTCCTTAAATTAGAATCACATACGCTCATGCAAAGCACAAGAAAACAAAATATATGTAAATTTTTTTATGTCGGAAAATGTGATTGATTACTTACCTTCTGCTTCCTAGCTTCTGCCTTTTCTGTTTTACTACTGAGAATTGTCGTTAGTAAAGTTAATAGCTCCTTCTTGAGTCATGCAGACTCAAAGGGTCAGTTTCCCGGTTTCAATGGCATATATATACCCCACCTGGATGGGACGCCAGTCCGTCACTGGATTACTCATTTTCGCCTGCTGAGTGAACTGGGGCGATGTGAAACGAAGTGTTTTGCTCAAGAACAAAACTCGTCGGTCGGTCCTGGAATCGAAACGACAATCTTGTGATCATGAATCCTACGCCCTTAACCACTAAGCCACGCGCCGCCGCAATTGTCGTTAGTGCTCTTCCCTATCCTTCGGTTATTTGCCTTGTATGTCAAGCTAGGTGTCTACTCTTTCAGTTTAATATATAAAATTATTGATTTCAATCATTGAACTACAGACATATTGGGATCTCCTGCTTCTAGGACCTATAAGTTGACCCCAGTCCTCGCTTTACACTGGTACTTGATCAATCTTTGTTTACTGAAAGTTGAAATTACCTACTGACGTAAAGTCTGCAGTTTGCCACACAGCTCAATACGTGTGGGCACAAACACACATGATCAAACACACATTACATGCGCATACATAAACACATATGCACTGAAATGTATACATAAATAACTACGTGTATATATATATATATATATATATATATATATATATATATATA
>NC_068993.1:39026958-39032185 GCF_001194135.2 Octopus bimaculoides | reverse complement strand
TAAACATCTATACATGTGTATGTGTATGCAATCTCTCTCTGTGTGTGTGTGTGTGTGTGTGTGTGTGTGTGTGTGTGTGTGTGTGTGTGTACAGACGTCTATACACACATATATATGTGTATATATGTCTATATATAAAGATATGTAAATATATATTTGTGTGTATGTGTGTGTGTGGGCGCGTGAGTGCGTATGTATAGATATATAAAGAATGATCATGGGATTGCACGCAGAAATTTCCCCTCCGAGGCACAAATCCGGGCAAGGTTGTTTATGGAAGACCAGTAGTCACTCAAGCATAGCAGCCTCTCCTCTCCATGCCACCGATGTTATCCAAAGGAAAGGCAAAGGCCGATACAGCTTGGCACCAATGATGTCGCGGCTCATTTCTACAGCTGAGTGAACTGGAGCAGCGTGCACCACACAGGAGCGCATGTGCGAGCGCACATACACACATGCACACACATACATACAAACATATATATATGTATATATGTACGACGAGGGGAGGGAGAGAGAGACAGCATAAGAGATAGTGAATGAGTAATCCTGTGGTGCAGCTCTCTACCAAGTTCCAAATCTTCAAGATCCAAATTTTATACAAGACACTCGACATTCTTCTACTTAAGCATCAGGATTCATTCACCTATGTATGTAAGTATGGATCCAACCACTAAATACTTACTTCACTAGCTCTCTCTCTCTCTCTCTCTCTCTCTCTCTCTCTCTCTCTTCCGTTCTTTCTCTCTTTTTCTGTCTCCTTTTCTCTCTCTCTCTCTCTCTCTCTCTCTCTCTCTAGCATTGTATGTAATTATGAATTAATCTAGTTATTATTTCTACTTTCAAAAGTTGTTTAAATGCATTCATAAATGAAGAAACACTGAGGAGATTTTATTATTGAGTGAGAGAGCAGTGCATGCCATCGAAGTGACACTGGGGTGCAAATATACGAAGCCCGATATACCCAGCATGACTCCCCATCTGACAAGGGTACACTAACCACATGCATCACAACCATATGTGCACGACATGATGATCTCATATCAAGATAAAGAGCACATGACCTTGCAGGTGGGACCCAGTTAGAATTTTCTTCAGGTCAAGTAGCCCATCCCACTCAAAGGTCCCTGAATAAGGTTTGATTAAGGGTGATGAACCAAACACCCACGTTTCCAGAGGTGAATTATTCAAACCCCAAGGAATTCCTTTCACCACATGGCTATGATGGCCCCCCACTACTTCGATGTAATCGACCAGTTCCTACCCCTAAAATTTCAGGTTTTGTACCTATAATAGAAAGTATCATTATTATTATTATTATTATTATTATTATTAATCATCGTTTAATGTCCGTTTTCCATGATGGCATGGGTTGGATGGTTCGACTGGGGTCTGAGAAGCCAAGTGGCTGCACCAGGCCCCAATCTGATCTGGCAGTGTTTCTACAGCTGGATGCCCTTCCTAATGCTAACCATTCCAAGAGTGTAGTGGGTGCTTATTTGGCAAGTTGGCAGAACTGTAAGCAGGCTAGGTGGAATGCTTAGCAGCATTTTGTCTTTACATTCTAAGTTCAAATTCCACTGAGGTTGACTTTGCCATTTATTCTTTCAAGCTCTCAATAAAATGAGTACCGGTCAAGTACTGGGGTTGATGTAAACAACTTTTCCCTCCCTTCAAAATTGGTGTACCAAAATGAGAAAAAATTATCATCATCATCATCATCATTATTATTATTATTAATATTATTAAGGCGGTGAGCTGGCAGAATCGTTAGTCCGCTGGACGAAATGCTTAGCGGTATTTCGCCCGTCGCTGTGTTCTGATTTCAAATTCCACCAAGGTCGACTTTGCCTTTCATCCCTTCAGGGTCGATAAATTAAGTACCAGTGAAACACTGGTGTTGATGTAATCGACTATTCCCCTCCCCGCAATTTTAGGCCTTGTGCCTATAATAGAAAGGATTATTATCATTATTATCATTATTATTATTATTATTATCATTATTATTATTATTGAAGGTGGTGAGCCAGTAGACTTGTTTGCATGCCTGGCAAAATGCTTAGTGATATTCCGTCCAGCTTTCTGTTCTGAGTTCTCACTTCGAAGAGGTCGACTTTGTCTTTCATTCTTTCGGGGTTTCATAAACTAAGTACCAGTTGAACACTGGGGTCAATGTACTCAACTAAATCCCTCGCCCAAAACTGCAGGCCTTGTGTCAAAATGTGAAGCCATTATTATTATTATTATTATTATTATTATTGTTATTATTGTTGTTATTACTTTCGGTCAGAATTATCTAAATATAATATTATTATTGATATTATTGTTATCACTATAGCGGGGTTTCTCATTTTTGTTGTTGTAGTGGCTATCATTGTGATTCTTCTTGTTGTTGCTTCCTGTAAGAGCAAAAAGCTTTCAATATATTTTCTAATATACCGCTATTTTCATGGCTCTCCAATGCACAAAAGAAACCAAACAACAACAAAAAAAAAGAAAGAAAGAAAAACAATAAATAAAATAACAATAACAATAAATATATAAATTAAACCATTGAATACAAACAAAAATATGAATAAAAAAATAAAGGCAAAATCAAAGACAAAACAAAAATACCAAAAGAAAAATAAAACAACATACAGTAATTTGTTCGACAAATAAACAAAAATTTATTAAAATGTTATTATGTCATTTTTAATATCATATATACGCAAAGTTGTATAGAAAAACCTTTTGGTTTGTACCAGGATTTCTATTCATTGAGGTATTCGGTGAGATAATACTGACCGAAATGGGAGATGAGTTTTCTACTTCGCTGATTATACTTGGGTTACACGTTTGTCTATTCAGAACAGCAATTTGGAAGACATCTTGCTTTTTTCTTTTTTTTTTTTATCTCGCTCTTTATCTCTTCCTCCTCTTTCTTTCTTTCTTTCTTTCTTTCACTCTCTCTCTCTCTTCTACAAACAGATATCAAAAGAATAAAGACATCAGTGAAAATAGAATTGAATAAACATTAGAGATAAACAAGCAGTCTAAAAGAAACAATGAAATGAAATAAATGAATAAAGGTCTTTATTGAAATGTATTAAAGTTTTCTCTGCTTTTTGTTGTTGTTTTTTATATTATTATTATTATTATTTTTTAATATTCTTTTAATATTTCTATTTTTATTTTCGTTTTATTATTATTATTTTATTTTCATTTTATTATTATTAGTTTTGTTATCGTTTTATATTACCATTATTGTTATTATTATCATCCTCATCACCATTATTATTATCATTATCATAATTATCATCATCATTATTATTATTATTATCATTATTATTATTATCTGTAGTAAACTACTTAACAGTGTGTCAGATTTGAGATTCAGCCATTAATCATATTTTCTCCAATCAGATTAATTTTAATGAGAGTCATATGTGTGTGTATATATATATATATATATATGTGTGTGTGTATGTATGTGATTGTATATGTATATGTGTGTGTGTGTATGTATGTGATTGTATATGTATATGTGTGTGTGTATATATATATATATTCATATATATATATCTTCCTATATATATATATATATATATATATACACACATACACACACGCAAATATATATGTTCATATATGTATACATATGCATATGTGTGTGTGTGTGTGTGAATGTGTATGTATGTATATGTATCGTAGATAAAAGAAAAGGAAGGAAGAAAAGAGAGAAGAAAGGAAGACAAATAGGAAAGAATGAAATGATAAAGAAATGACGGACAATATGGAGTTGACAAATTTTTGAAAGCTTCTGGATGTTTTAAATGGATTAAAATGCTTCTTAAATGTTGATAATTGAATACTGTATATGAATTGGTGTAGAAATTACACATTTCCTTCAGATTTGTTTAGCATTCGACTGGAATAGCAGAAAATCTTTGAATGCCATTTTATTTTCTTGTTATTTTCTTGTTTTGTGTTTGTTTGTTTGGTTTTGTACGTATTCTTTTTGTTGTTTTCTAAGAGAGAAGTTATTTGCAGTATCATTGATTCTTTATTGATAGTGAGAGATAAATTTGGTAAATTTTATCTTCATTTTTGTGCTTATTTTTTATTCTTTATTTATTTATTTTTCTTTCTTTTTTTTTTCAAAAGAACTAATTTTATCACAGTAATAAGACAAAATATATGACCTCTGAATTAATGATTCTTGTTTAGTTTCAAACAGAAATTTCAAGATTGTTATTATAAAAGTTAATATGTTAAATGTTTTATCAAGTCATGATGACTCAAAGAGTTGGTTCCTTGTCTTTGGTTTCTTTAGTTTCAAGATGACAGCAAAGTATTTTTCAACCCAATAAAGAACTGTAGAATATATTCTCCCAAATGTAAATTTGGTTTAATTTATGACAACAAAGGACCCTAATGTACAATTAATTTTCCATGTGTAATTAATATTCATAAATAATTAACATTCATAAATGACAATGAAATAGCAAAATCAGAGCAGAAACCCAAATTCTCTAAACTACGAATTATCAGATCCCCAACATTCTAAGTTCAAATCCAAATGGAATTCACACTGCCTTCATATATCAAATATTGATTTCAAATATTGATTTCAAGCCAGCAAATTCGAGGGAGAGATTAAGTCGATTATCTTGATCCCATTGTTAACTGGCACTTATTTTATCGACCTCAGAAGAATGAAAAGCAAAGTCAACCTTTGTGGAATTTGAACTCAGAATGTGAAGATGGATAAAATGCTGCTATGTATTTTGCTCGACATCCTCTTAGATTGCTGCCTTTACTATAACAAATATTAAAAGAATGTTTGTAGGAAGGTGCATTATCTTGGTGGTAAAGATACTAGCCTCATGTTCATAAGATCTTGGAGTCCATTCCTGTACAAAATGGTGCATTGTGTTATTGACAAGTCCATCATATCATCTAACATGATTGTTTTCCTTTCTTTAGCAAGACAGTTTTGATTTTGGCACAGTCATGGATGTGTGGTGAGAAGCTTGCTTTCCAAACACATGGCTACGCATTCAATCCCACTGTGTAGCACTTTGGGCAAGTGGCTTCTTGTACAATCCCAGGCTAAGCAAAGCTTTCCAAGTGGATTTGGTACATGGAAACTGAAAGAAGCCTATTGTATGTCTGTATGTATGTGTGTATATATATATATATATATATTTATATATATATATATATACATATATATATATATATA
>NC_068993.1:39024735-39026015 GCF_001194135.2 Octopus bimaculoides | reverse complement strand
TATACATATACATATATCTGTCTATCTATATATATATACATATACATATACATATATCTGTCTATCTATATATATATACATATACATATACATATATCTGTCTATCTATATATATATACATATTCATATTTATATATTGTCAGGTCTATATATATGTGTGTGTGTGTGTGTGTGTGTATATGTATGCATGTATATCAGTTATTTAATTCTCATATTTTTTTAATAAATGTCCCTTATATTTAAATGATTTTATTACATTCTGCATTATTATTATTTATAGTTTTATTTTGCATTTTGTTTTTGAACTTTTATTTTAAGAATTATATATCTAATAATTTATTTCAAATACGTTTTAAATACAGCAACTAACTTTTGCACTGCAAGTTGTACCCACTCCTAAACTTGATGACACTGTATAATATCAAAGTTCCATCCTCTCTATCTGGTGTAAGGATCCAATAATGTAGCAGCTTAGGCTTCAAAGGACCACAGCATTTCAATATCTCAAAGCCACAAAAAACATGTGGATGCATTAAAAAAAATTCTAGGTTGAGGAAAAAGCTTGTGCACCTTGTTAAAATAACGATTTTTATGCAAGAATTTCTTCAAAAACAACATCTATTTTTCAAAATAAAGACTATAATTTTCCACGACTTTCTGCCAATGATCTACAAGCTTTTGGACTTGGTCAAAGTACCATCCTTCGGCCTTGAATCGAAAAATTCTTGATGGACTTCTTCAACTTCATCGAATGACTCAAATCAGTGACCTTAGGTAAAGTGTTGCATTGACTGGAATAGACCATAGTCAGATGGAGCAACGTCTGGACTATAGGCTGGATGTGGCAGAACTTCCACACCATCCAATTCTTCAATCTTGTTGCTAGTCTTTCTGGCAGTATGCGGCTTTGCATTCTCTTGTTGAAACAAAGCACGTTTTCAACGAACGAGTCTTGGGTACTTTTCAACCAGTGCATCGTAGACTCTATCAAGGTGCTTGCAGTAAAATTCAGTGTTGATGTCACAACCATTCAGCACAAGTTTGGCACACAAACTTTTTTCCTCAACTTAATGGGCAATTTTTTTTATCCGTGATATCTGATCAAACTGGCACTCCATTGGTTACAACGAGGGCTCCAATTGATCCAATCAATGGAACAGCCTGCTTGTAAAATTAGCATGCAAGTGGCTGAGCACTCCACAGACATGAGTACCCTTAACGTAGTGAGATTCAGCACGACAAAGAATATGACAAGGCTGGCGCTTGGAAATACAGGTCCT
>NC_068993.1:39020660-39023907 GCF_001194135.2 Octopus bimaculoides | reverse complement strand
TATGTATATATATATATATATATATATATGTATATATATATGTATATGTATGTATATGTATATATATGTATATGTATATATATATATATGTATATGTATATATATGTATATGTATGTATATGTATATATATATATATGTATATGTATATATATGTATATGTATGTATATGTATATGTATATATATGTATATGTATATATGTATATATATATATATGTGTGTGTGTGTGTGTTTGTATGGCTGTGTTTGTCCCCTCACTATTGCTTGACAACTGATGCTGGTGTGTCTACATACCCGGAACTTAGCAGTTCAGCAAAAATGACCGATAGAATAAGTACTGGGCTTACAAAGAATAAGTCCTTGGGTCGATTTGTTCGACTAAATGCAGTGCTCCAGCATGACCACAGTCACATGACTGAAACAAATAAGAGAGAATAAAAGAAATAGAGATGGCTTTATCCAATTTCCTGGATCTCTAGAAACACACACGGAGGAAGAACCATGTTAGTAAAACTGAATAAACCAACAATCACACCAATGGCAGTGCCCAAGCATGGCCACAGCCTCTGGTTGAAGCAAGTATAATTAAAAGTAAAATTACACACAATTTGCCTTTGCTTCTAGTTATCTATGAGTCTTTTAAAATTACTATATCTTTTCATTTTAATTGTTTTCAATGTCTTATTTCAATTATAATTTAAATTCTTTGTTTAAATTCATTATTTTTTGTTACATTTTTGTTTTTTTTACTTTTTAATAAGCCATTTTATATATTTCCCATATTTTGTTTATTGATTTTGAAAAAATAAATTAATATTTATTTCACTATTAAAAGTTTTTGTATGATTTTTAAAAAAATGTATGTATTCATATCTTCATTAAGTTTATCATATTTTATTATTTTCTTCTTTTCCTCAATTTTTAAAAGAAATATGTATTATATTTATAATTATATATTTTTCATTATATATTTTTCTCTTCTTGTTTTACAATTATTTTAAAAATTTGTTTTAATGCTTTCATTTTTGTCATTTCATTTTTGACAGTTCTTCTTCTTCTTATTATTATTATTATTAAGGTGGCGAGTTGGCAGAACCATTAGCATGCTGTGCAAAATGCTTAGCAGCATATTTCATCTATCCTTATGTTCTGAGTTCAAATTCCACCGAGGTTGACTTTGCCTCTCATCCTTTTTGTGGTAGGGTGTCGATAAAATAAGTACCAGTGAAACACTGGGGTCAATGTAATAAATTCATCCTCTCTTCTAAAATTGCAGCCCTTGTGGAAAAATTTGAAACCATTATTGTTATTATTATTATTATTATTATTATTAAGGTAGTGAGCTGGCAGAATTGCTAGCACATCAGGTGAAATGCTTAGTGGTATTTCATCAGTCTTCAAGTTCTGAGTTCAAATTCTGCTGAGGTTGACTTTGCCTTTCATCCTTTCGGGGTCGATAAATTAAATACTAGTGAAATCTTAGGGTTGATTTAATTGATTAGTCCCCTCCCACCAAATTTCAGGCTTTGTGCCTATAGTAGAAAAGATCCTTATTAGAATTAGTATTAAGAAATGCAGTGAGCTGGCAGAAATGTTAGCATGCTGGGCGAAATGCTTAGCGGTATTTCATCTGTCTTTACGTTCTGTGTTCAAATTCCCCCGAGGTCACCTTTGCATTTCATCCTTTTGGGGTCGATTAAATAAGTACCAGTTATGCACTGGGGTTGATATAATCAGCTTAATCCGTTTGTCTGTCTTTGTTTGTCCCCTCTGTATGGAGCCCCTTGTGAGCAAAAAAGAAATAAGAAACATTAGCATGCTAGGCAAAATGCTTAGCACCATTTCGTCCATCTTTACGTTCTGAGTTCAAATTCCGTTGAGGCTGACTTTGCTTTTCATCCTTTTGGGGTCAATAAATTAAGTACCAGTTGAACACTGGGGTCGATGTAATTGACTTACCCACTCCCCAAAATTACTAGTCATGTGCCAAACTTTGAAATCATCATCATCATCATCATCATCATCATTGTTGTTGTTGTTATTATATTCCTCTTAAATATTTTTGGAGTAGTTATAGTTGAAATGTAAGACAAATGCGTCTTTCTTCCCTCTTTGTTGCTAATCTGTCTTTCTCTTGAATTAGTTAGCATCATGGGCTATTTCAGAATCGGAAGGAATGTTTCCTTCTTTTAGAATTCTTTGTATGGACCAAAATTCCATCTATTTTAACAAACCAAAGAATTTCTTTATTTGTGAATCTGCAAAAAAAAAGAAAAGCCCCAAAAAATAGATATCATAATAATGATGATGATGATGATAATAATAATAATAATGATATAATGATGATGATGATGATGATGATTATAATAAATAAGAATAAATAAATAAATAAAAGTAGAAACTTTTAATTTAAAAGAATAAATAAAAAGAATTTTGTAAAGAAGTCTGACGAGAAAAAGTAAAAGCAGGAGTAGTAACGATTAGAGAGGTAGGAGGCTGATTAGACAAGGGGGAGAAAGACAGAATTAGAGACAGATAGAGAGTAAGTACAAGAGAGGTGAAGAGAAGGAGAGAGAAAAGGGGGGCAAAGACATTTAGGAGAAAGGAGCACAATGAGAAAGTAATAAATACATGTGTGTGTGTATGTATGTGTGTGTGTGTGTTTGTCTGTGTCTGTCTCTGTGTGTGTATTTGCATCTATGAGTTTGTGAATGTGTATATGAGTGAGCATTCATATGCATGTGTATATATGTGCCAATATATGAATGTAAGTATTTATGTATGTATCTATGTATGTATGGATGGATGCATGCATATATCTATGTAAGTCTGTGTGTGCGCGTGTTTGTGTATATGTATACAAATTGTATTTACATGTGAATATTAGTGGGAGTGGATGGGGGCAGTGAGCTGGCAGAATTGTTAGCACAGTCGGCAAAATGCTTACTGGCATGTTGTCCATCTTCACATTTTGAGTTCAAATTCCACTGAAGTCAGCTTTACCTTTCATCTATTTGGGAGTTAATGAAATAACTACCAGTTGCATACTGGGTTCAATATAATCAACTTACCCCCCACCAAAATTGAAAGTCTTGTGCTAAAATTCAAAATCAATATTAGTGTGTGTGTGTGTGTGTTTGTGTCTAAATATGTCTGTATATTTATGTATGTATGTATATATATATATATATATATATATATATATACACATGTATATATACATACATATACACACACATATATATATA
>NC_068993.1:39017934-39020650 GCF_001194135.2 Octopus bimaculoides | reverse complement strand
ATACATATACACACACATATATATATATATATGTGTGTGTGTATATATATATATATATATATATATATATATCCACATATATATAGATATATATATCCAAGCAACCTCCAGGAGTGTCTTCGGATTTAATTGTCCCCTGGTTGCTTAGACACTTCAGCCTAGCCCTTTAATGTTTAAGCAATCCTCTCATATATATATATATATATATATATAAAATAGTTCAAATTTACAGAAAAACAAAAGACAAAGGCATGTATAGGGACAATGAGCAGGTGTATTAGTTTGACTCTCATATGTATATGTGTGTCTGTGTGCAAGCGTATGTCCGGGCATCTACAAGTGTGTGCATTAATATGTGGATGCATCTATCTATATATTATCTATGTGTATTTATGTGTATTTGTGAGTGTTTCTATGTGTGTGTGTGTCTGGGTGTGTAAGTTTTTGTATGAGTATATGAATATATATGTATGTAAGAATGAGAGAATGTGCCTCTGTGTGTGAGGGAATGTATGCATGCATGTGTATGTCAGTACGTGTGAATCAATATATATTTATACAATATATATATGTATACATAAACATACATTGATAAAGTAATGTGTGCATGTGTCTATATATGTAAGACAATGTATGTGTGTGTGTATGCTTAAAAGTAAATTGAGGATTATAGGTGCAACAATATGAGTGAGGGAGAACGACAGAGAGAGGCAGGGAGAGAAAGACAAAGAGAGAGAGAGAGAAAGAGAGAGAGGGAAAGAAAAACAGAGAAAATGAAGGAGGAAGTGTATAAGAAGCAAAGATTTATAAAGAAGAGAAAGAAAACAATGGCTAGAGGTAGGGGAAGAGGAGAGAAATATTGGGAGGACATGGAGGAAAGGAAGGAGGAAGAGGATGAGAAGGAAGCCTAGGGAAAAGAAAAGGTGGAGCAAGAAATGGAGAATGGGGGTTGAAAGAAGAGGACAAAAAAACAGAGAGGAGAGGGAGGAGAAAGTGGGGAGAGGTAAGAGAAATGAGAGAGTAGAGGTGGGAGAAGAAGGAGGGTGGGAAGAAGGAGATGGGAAGGAGGAAGATGTGAAGAAGAATTATAGATACTAAAATATGAAAGTGAAAATTATAGGGAGAAGGGGTAATAAAGATAACGACTGAGGGTGGGGGAGAGAATTATGAGGAATAAGAGCAGAACTGGGGAAGAAGTGGGAAACGAGAAGTGAAAGAAGAGAAATGGAGAGAAATAAGAAGAAATATTAAAGAAAACGATAAAAAAGATCTAGTTCAAATAAGGGAAGGAAAATGTCAGAAAGTAATAGAGTTGAAACGTGTGTGTATAAATACATGTGTATACACATCTGTGCATACACGCACGCACACACACACACACACACATATATATATAAATGATTTTGATTTTTTTTTTAAATGCCAAAACAATTCAAGTTATAAGAAATAACACAGATTGATAGTTTCTCCTTTTACCTTGTATTTCAATATTTCGCGCTTAGGATCCCTTTTTCACGAAATAGTCAGAGTAATGGTGTTATGAGCTTACAAAACAGAGAAGTCAGCTCACCGCACAATTTCTCTGAAAATTTCTTGAAGAAGGGGTCCTAACCATAGAATATTGAAATACAAACAAAAAGTTCAAACATTTGACTTGTATTACTTCATATAACTGCCATTACTTTGGTTTTAAAAAAGTCAAAATAATTTTTTTTTATATCAATGCTCCTTGAAAATTGTATATAAATATATATCATTGCTATAATGCAAAAGTGTCACAAGTTCAGAATGTTGCTCTTTCAGAAAACGACAAAAAGTTCCACCATTCCATAGCAAAACCATTGTACTACACTTTGACAATTGTTTTGATATGTTGACATCTGAAGCAGGTGGAAATACGATAGTTTGACCAAAAGAATCAGCTATTGTAAGCAAAAATAAATATTGAAAAAAACGCATTCGGCCAAATTTGGACATACAACAGCTTAAGGTAATAGCAACAATATGTACATTTTTCTGAGTATAAGTGTGACTTGAATGTGCACATGCATGAGCAAGTGTGTATATAGGAATATACACACTTGCTCATGCATGTGCACATTCAAGTATATATGTGCTCATGCATGTGCACATTCAAGGAATATATATATATATATATATATATATATATATATATATATATATATGGGAGAATTTACGAATATATATATATATACATGTGTGTGTGTGTATAAATATACATGTCTACATATTTATATAAACACAAATATAGAATTAACTATGCATGTTTTCATTACTCCTTAATTTCAAATGCAGATACATATATATGTATGTGTATATATATATATATATAAAAGATAAAAAAGAGTGAAAAAACTACAGAAGGCTTGTGTAAATAAGGAAACTCACCTCACTGAGAAAAAAATATTAAAAAAAACCTAACATTCTATTCGTTCTAAACCAAATCATGTTAAATTAATCAAAATCTATCTCCAACATTTTCGATTATCTCCCTTATACCGGAAAAATCCCTGATTACATCCCCCTATCTAGAACTTCATATTGTACACCGGAGCGAAGACATGTTACGATACAGGTAGAGAAATTTGAAAAGAAAATACGAAACCGGTTATTTGTCCAAATACAATGTTTCTATACTCAAAATTTTCTAACATTTTTCTAACATAACGATTTAAATATATACTTTAACCATATA
>NC_068993.1:39016049-39017339 GCF_001194135.2 Octopus bimaculoides | reverse complement strand
ATATAAAGTAAAAAGGAAGAGTACGTACAGTTAGGCAGCTCTTTAATAGCTACAAATGTTTCGATACATACAGATCTTCGTATATACAGGATTTAAAGTTTAAATTGAATCATTTACCGATTTATCTGTATAAGAAGAACTATATGTATCTCCTCAAGCGATACTCAGTTGCTGTCTCCGTAAGCAAAATTTAGATTTCCATGCTTCAACATCCATGGCTTCTTCCTTGAAACTAACAAACGCTGACGGTTTCAATTCGTTCAATATGAGTGAGCTATCACGTTGGACATGAGCTGCAATGTGCACATTGTCTGTTTATTTATTCAGTTTCAACATGTTATTCTGCACATGCCAAACTGTCCCATTACGCAGAATACATTCATTCATTAGCTCAAACTTATACAATCACTTACACACCGATATACCGTACATCACTGAGTGTTTCCATACAGACACTCACACGCAGACACGTACACACATACATGCATATATATAAAATATATGTATATATATTCAGATGCACACACACATACATATACTCACTTACATATCAATAAACACATTCACATCTATACATTGACGCTTATATATTTATCTACTCATTTTCATGTAGATAGTTATATCTACATTGTTATATCGCTGAAAGTTTCTTTCCTTTTGGGTTATATCCATTTTCCTCCGATCTTTCCTTTGTACCTCAGGTTTTCCCATTTTTCTTGTTATTCGTTTGTTGATGTCATTCGAATTAACTGTGTGCTCTATCTTATTTGTGTTTGTGTTAGTGTTATTTGATGTTTCATTATCTACAAACTTGATTCTCTCTTTATATCCGGCCCTAGCTAACGCTTCATTGTAATATTCTGCATGTTGTGTGAATATTTCTTCCAATGCTGATAATCATGATATTCTGGTAGCTACGTTCTTAATTATACTTTTGATTATTTAAGGTGGATGGTTGGAATTAACATTTATGTATCTTAAGCATTCATTAGGCTTGTTGTTTGGTTCGTACATGCCATTTTCCAAATTGAAAGTCGCGTCTAAAAAGTTTTCTTTACGATAATTACCGTCTAGGGTAATAGAAAGGCCGAAACGTCTAAAAAATTCCCGGAGTTCTTTTCTATATCTTTCAATCTTAACTATCGAAACATTTGTAGCGATTAAAAAGCTGCATAACCGTACTTACTCTTCTTTTTTACTCTTTTACTTTTAATTTTTTATTTTCACACACGAGGAATACCTACGGGTGAACAAGCTCTATTTGTACTCTTATATGTTCTTAACAGAACA
>NC_068993.1:39009170-39015814 GCF_001194135.2 Octopus bimaculoides | reverse complement strand
GTGTATATATAGGTGCAGGCATGGCTGTGTGGTAAGAAGGTTGCTTCCCAGCTACAGAGTCCTTGTTTCAGTTCCACTGTGTGGCACCTTGGGCAAATGTCTTCTACTATAGCCTCATGCCAACCAAGGCCTTGTGAGTGGATTTGATAGACAGAAACTGGATGAAGCCTGTCGTATATATATATATATATATATATATATATATATATATATATATATATATATATATATATATGTATGTATATATATCTATGTATGTGTGCCTTTGTGTCTGTGATTGTTCCCTCCACTGCTCGACTACTGGTGTTGGTGTGTTTGCATCCCTGTAACTTACCGGTTCAGTAAAATAAGTACTAGGGTCGATTCATTCAACTAAAAATTCAAGGTGGTACTCCAGCATGGCTACAGTCTAATGACTGAAACAGGTAAAAGATAAAAGATATATACACATATATATATGGTTAATGAGAGAAGGAAGATGTGAGAATTTTTATTAATCACTACAATTGTTTTGACCCATCTAGCATTGATTCCTCATGTGTGGGATACTTAACAACTAGATCGGGAGCATCTGGCAGTGCAGATGTTTCTCTTCAGGTGATAAATAGATATAACTCATTAGAATAATAGTTTCGCAATGTATCTTCTCAGTTCATGTAAAGAAAAGCAGCAGATTAAAAGATATAGCTTTATTTATATAGAAGATCAATAATAGAATAATATAAAGTATATATAGGCTTAGTACAATCAACAGGAAAAAAATTGAAAATATGAGTATATATACATTCTTATAATTTTTAATCAGCAGCAATAATATATTGGCCCAAAGGGTGAGAGTTTCATGACTGGGCCTTATCAAAATGATTTCAAATAGGAGTGGCTGTGTGGTAAGTAGCTTGCTTACCAACCACATGGTTCTGGGTTCAGTCCCACTGTGTGGCACCTTGGGCAAATGTCTTCTACTATAGTCTCGGGCCGACCAAAGCCTTGTGAGTGGATTTGGTAGACGGAAACTGAAAGAAGCCCATCCTATATATGTGTGTGTATATGTTTGTGTGTCTGTGTTTGTCCCCCCAACATCAATTGACAACCGATGGTGGTGTGTTTATGTCCCTGTAATTTAGTGGTTCGGCAAAAGAGACCGATAGAATAAGTACTAAGCTTACAAAGAATAAGTCCTGGGGTCGATTTGCTCGACTAAAGGCGGTGCTCCAGCATGGCCACAGTCAAATGACTGAAACAAGTAAGAGTAGTATAAAAGTTGAATTTTAGGTCATTTTTTAAGGTCAAATTTATGGAGTCAACTATTACATGGATCCTATTTTTGAGTTGATGTGTTTGTACATATGTGTGTGTGTGTGCATGTATGTCTCTGTGTGTGTTTGTGTATATTTGAGTGTATTGTAAAGATCTTGTCGATTAGGACTCCAACTTTTACATAATGGTATATTCAACCAGCAATTGAATAAGCAGGTTAGGCAACTCTCAATGTCTCAGTCAACTTGAATTTTTCAATAGATTTGATTCTACTCTCACTATTGAGTGACCCCCATCAGTAAGAGTGTTTATACTATTCTGAAACTAGCTTTAAAAATAACATCACTTTAATATATACATCCATCCACCCATATATATATATATATATATATATATATATATATATATATATATATATACATACATATACACATAGAAGCATATACATGAAATAGGTGCCTGTGTGTGTATGTGCCAGTATCCAAATTTGATATCCAATTTTCTCACAAAAAGCAACAACAAAAGTATTTCCAATCTTAAGTGCTTATCAAGTAAAAAAAGAGGAAAAAACACACCAAAGTACTTATTTTCCTTGTTAATGTCAACAAACAAACACACATGCACACACATATGGGTGCAAAAGAGTTCTTGTGTTGTTTTGATGTAAAGTTCAGGGAATTTAAAATCCATTGATATAGCATGGTTAAGCGGAATTTAATATTTCAAAAAACCCACCTCGGTACCAGATATTTTGTGACGATATTAGAGACCAATTCCATCAGGTACATCAAACAAGAACGTTATCTATGTATTCCAACTTCACATTCTTAAAAGGGAAAGCTTTTACTTAAGTACACAGACGCTAAAGTTTTAAGTTAATGCATATATGTATGTATATATGTGTGTATTTATGATTGTAATGGATGTATATATATATGTATTTATTATGTATGCATATATATATATATTTATTTATGTATCTATATATGCACGTATAGATGTATAGAGGTATGTAGACAAGTATCTAAGTATGTTTGAGTGCTATTATGTATGTATGTATGTATATGAGTGTATTTATGTATAAATATAAGTATGTATATATATATATATATATGTATATATACATGTAAGTGTGTTTGGCATGTATGTAAATGTATGTTTGTGCATGAGTGTGTCATCTATTTATGTATATAACTGTGTATGTAAGTGTGTTCATATTTATGTACATATTTATGTATGATGACAAGTGCAGATAGATGTGTGTGTATACATTTTTTATGCTTGTATGTTTGTAAGTATATATACATACACACACACAAACACACACATACATACTATGTATGTATGTATGTATGCTTGTGTACCAGTATTATATTGCAAGCATAGTAACAGTGTTATACTAAACACCATCATAAGGTACATTTAAAATTCATTTTAACATATATATGCCATAAAATTTAATGACGATATATACTATGTTTATATATAGGGCAGAACATGAGAATGCAATAGAAAAACAGTGTACATGCATTTATTAATATACCATTTAACTGCTTATACATACATCCATACTTGCATGGAGAACAGTTTTGAAACTTGAAGCTTCTCTAACCCTCATTATGTATTTACTCTTATACTAATAATTATTAGTGCACTTGGTATACAAAATGGCTAAATGATAATCTGGAAAAGCTAGGATTTTGAAGCAAGCCATGGAGTAATATGTACTTTAGAGATATGATTTGTAAGTGGAACTATAAATGTATGCAAGAATTTCTTAAAGTTTGCATGTGGCAATTATTGTTGTTAATATGCAAATTTTAACCATGGAGCTTGAATTTCTTTGTTTGAAACCAGTCTTCTGTTTCTAGGGAGAATTCTAATAAATAAGTAAGTAAACAAAAGAAAGTGAAGTTATACATACGTATTACACATATATACTTACATATATACAGGGTAGGTCATAATGATGGGACACATTTTAAATGCTAGAAACTTGGATTTTAAAAATGACATAGAGTATTAATTCAAGATTCTAGCATTTAAAATGTGTCCTCTGTATAAGGTCATTAGCATAGAAGAGCTGCTAGGGGCAGTCTGTCTTAATAAATTCTTTTGTTATTGCCTGGAGGACTATGATGAACAAGAGGGAGCTGAGGATCAATCCTTGGGGAACCCCTTGGTGAACTGTACTCATTGTCAACCCTCACCTTACTGGTAGTGTCCCTGTACAAGGCTTTTACAGCTCTCACCAACCACTTTACTATCCCTAGTTTCCACTTTGACCACCAGATAAGGGATCAAGGGACCCTGTGAAAAGCTTTCGCCAAGACAACAATAGCCAAAGACAGAGGTTTATCTTGGCTAGGTATTTCTCCTGCAGCTACCTTGCCAGAAATATAGCATCAGTGGTGCTTCTCCCTGGTGCAAAACCAAACTGCATCACATCTAGACTAATTCTCACCCTAATTAGTTGGGCAATGACCCTCTCCGCAACTTTCATAACCTGATCCAACAATTTGATACCTCTGTAATTATTTCTGTTTAAGGCATCACCTTTACCTTTGTAGCAGTTTGACTCTGGTGCTGCTACATCAGTCATTAGGTATGACTCCTTCGTAAGCCACCTGATTTACAATACAGGTGACTAGACCATAACCTACACCACCAGATATTTTAAGCATCTCAGCAGTGATTCCTGAAGGACTGGGGATTTTCCTCTCTTCATATCCTTAATTGCTTTAGCTACCAAGGTACTGTGGATTCGGGTAGGTGGTCCCTCAATTGGGTCAACATTTGGCAAACTCTGCTCCTCCCATTCATTCTCCACATTCAGCAGTCTTTCATAATGGCATTTCCAAGTTTCTTTCTTTGCAGAATCATTAAATGCAAGTGTAGTAAGTGTACCATCAGCCATATGGATATGTTGCTCTCCTTTGACATCACGATTTTCTCTCACACACTGTCTTGCAATCTGAAACACTTCAGTTCTTTGGTCCTCACATCGCTGAACATAGGCAAACTTCTTCTTTTCTGCTTCTCTCTTGGCTAGATGATGATGATGAAAGAAATAAAAGTAGAAATTTTTAATTTATAAGAATAAATAAAAAGAATTTTGTAAAGAAGTCTGACTAGAAAAAGTAAAATATATATATATATATATATATATACATATATATATATATATATGTAATACATGCACAGACCCAAAGACACATGCATACACACACTACACACACTCATACATACTTACACACATACATATATTCATACATCATATATACATACACATATTCATACATCATATATACATACACACCTACTTGTGTATACACACACACACACACACACACATATATATATATATATATATGCATATATAAATACATATATATACAAGTTCATACATAGATACATCCATGCGAACCTATACACACACACATTCATATATAACTTACATACATCCATACTTATACACACCCATGCAAACATTCATGCATACACACACATACCTATATATATGCATATGTACACACACACATACATATATACATATACAGTGACATATGAGAGGGGTTTTTATTAGCCAATCCTTAATTTTTTTAAAATTCTTTTCTAATTAAATCTTTTCTTTTCTTTCAGGTCCATATACGAGTTTAATTATGTCTTTGCATAATTATGTGACTTGTATTTCATAAAACACATCTGTGGAAACCGTTGAGAAACAAAAACATTAGGAATTTACACATGGGCAAGTGATTGTTAAGGATCAGTGGTGGCTCCAGTTGGGAAATAGCTCAGTATTTTAGTATTATTCATCAAACAAGGAATAACATAACCAAGAGGTGGATTAACAGAAGGGTATTGCTGTTTAAAGAAGAAATTTTGGAGGGCATGGAAAGATTCTGATTGGGCAAAGATTGTGGTTAAGAGGGAAGTTATTTAACATTGGTACGCAGGCATGTTTGGATGGTTAAAAAGTTCATGTTGCAAATATGTTGTGCTAAGTTCAATTTCATGACATGTTACCTTGAGCAGTCTCTTCTACTATAGCTCTAAGTTGATCAATGCCTTGTGCATGAACTAGATGGAAACTGTATGGAAGCCTGTTGTATATATGTGAGTGTCTGTGTGTATATGCTTGTGTTTGTGTTTGAGTTTGTTCTACACCTCTAGTTGACTACCAGTGTTGGTTTCTTTACTTAACTTAGTGGTTCATCAAAAAATTAATGGTAGAATAAGCACCAAACTTAAAATAAGCAATGGTGTCGATTTGTTCGACTGAACCTTTCAAGGTGGTGCCCCGGCATGGCCGCAGTCCAATGACTGAAATAAGTAAAAAATAAGAGCTAACATTGCTAGCTCTATGGGAATGTTGCTGTATTGAGTAAGAACAGTATTAAAAGACCAAGAGTTGCTTTGATTCCAAAAGTTGGTAAACCAGAAGTTTTCAATAGGTTAAAGAGGTCTGCAACAAGAACAATTAGTTTCGGTCATTAATAATATGGTCTGATGAGAGTAAATTCTACAAATGTTTCAATTCAAGGTGTGTGTGTGTGCGCTGTAACAAATACAATGTGGGGGTTGGATTATTTGAAGGTTAATCAAAGAAGAACTGTTAAGGAAGTTTCTCTCTACCACATTCCCTCACAAGGTACATGTCAGCCCAGAGCTATAGTAGAAGACATTTGCCCAAGATGCCATGCAGTGGAACTGAACCCCAAGCCATGTACTTGGAAAGCATGCTTCTTAACTACACAGCCAGCTACACACCTCACACCATCAAGTGGATCATCATGGAACAATCTGTGCCATGCATTAATGGATCAGAGAGATACAGGCTTTGTTTAGACAAAAGATCTCATATCCTTTTTAGATCCAAGAACTGCCTTGAACTAATAAATTCCAGGTTTGAAATTGTTATTAAATATAAGCATCTGGACAAATTTTTCTTATTGTACTGGAAACTATCACCCACCCTGTAGGTTCACAGACATTGACCTTTCCCTGTTGAATTCATTTATACCAACTTGATTTATATCAACAATACTAATGCTAATAAAAACAGGTCAAAGTGTGCAAATCTTAATTTTCTTTTTCCTCATTCCACATTTTTCTTTTACCTTCCTCTTGCCCTTTCTCATGTTTTCTCAAAGACCAGACATGTTATATATCTGAGTCTGAAAGATTGCTTGGAAACATATACAAGGTTGTCAGATCATCTCGATTTGACTGCATGAAACTCATAGTGGCTCAAATTTAAATACTGTGTACATAAAAACTATATTGATCTCTCATTGGCTGGAGTATTTTTTTATTGTTGTTCATCACACAAATTGTGCAAAACTACATCAGGTATATATATATATATATATATATATATATAT
>NC_068993.1:39001827-39006827 GCF_001194135.2 Octopus bimaculoides | reverse complement strand
GGGGTCCATGCATTCTTTACCATTTTTTTTTCCTTTTCTTTTTTATATTTCTTCTATGATGATTTTGGCACAGTCTCGTCAGATTGTTAGTGAATGAGAATAAGAATATAGCTGTTACTTGCAGGAGGGTGAGGAAGAGATATCTGGTCAGTTTCTTTATTTGTACATATTTCCCACTTTCTCACAAAGTTTATAACATTTTTCTCAAAGAAATGTCTGCAAAATTCTTAATTCTGTTTTGCCCATTTTTTTTTTGTTTTTTTGCTTTTGTTTTTGTTTTTGTTTATTGTGCAATTGGTCTTTTGTTGGAATTACATAGAAAGTCTACATAAGAACAAGAAAGGTAATGAATTCATATTTAGAAAATCACTATTTGAAGAAGTTTTGCATTATACTATCATTGATCTTAAGTTTTCATGTTCAATTTCTGCTAACCAGATGACCTAATTAGCAGTGGAGGAGATTGTACAGAAAGTGTGATTGTTAGAATAAGAATAGAATGGAGAGAGTTCAGAGAGCTTTTACCTCTATCGGTGACCAAAAGTCTTTCTCTCTGAGTGAATGGAAGATTATATGACGCATGTGTATGAACTATGATACTCTGAATATGGAGGACATGTAAAGGCTGGAGAGGAATGAAGCTGGTATGCTCTGCTGGATGTGCAAGATCAGTGTGCATGCGCAACACAGCACTGGTGTATTGAGAGAGAAGTTGGGCATAAGAGGAATTATATGCAGTGTGCAAGAGAGGAGACTGTTCTGGTTTGGTCGTGTGATGTGGATGTGGATGGGTAGGGACAGTTGCAAGTGGAAGAGGGAGACCCAGGAAGATATGGGTCAAAGTATTGAAGGCCATTCTCAGAACACTGAACCTTACAAAGGAGATGACAGAGATCTGAGACATGTGGCACATTGCTGTACTTGAGAAAACCCACCCACCACAACAGAATTGGGATCCTAAAAGCAAGGTACCTCATAAAAAGTGCTGATGTGGGTGTTGGTACCATGTAAAAAGCACTGGTGCCAGTATCACATAAAAAGCACCCAGTACATTCTGTAGAGTGGTTGGAATTAGGAAGGGCATCCAGCCATAGAAACCATGCCAGAAAAGACAATGGAGTCTGGAGCAGCCCCTGACCTTGCCAGTTTCTGTCAAGCCATCCAACACATGCCAGCACGGAAAACAGGGGTTAAATGATGATGGTGATTATTAGTTAATTTTTTCTATACTCTTTTCCTGGGAAGAGGTCAATAAAGAATACTTTTTATCTTCTATCTTTTATCTCATTTCAGCAATTGGACGGTGGCCATGCTTGGACACCAACTTGAAGAATTTTAGTCAAACTGATCAACCCTGGTACTTATTTTGTTTTCAAGCCTGGTCCTTATTATATCGGTCTTGTTTGCTGAACTGCAAAGTTACAGAGATATAAACACACTAACATCAGTTGTCAAGCATTGGTGGGGGGCAAACACAGAAGCAAAGACAACCACACACACACACACACACACAGGTACACATATGTATATAGACAACAGGCTTCTTTCAGTTTCCATCAACTAAATCTGCTCACAAGGCTTTGGTTGACCTGAGGCGACAGTAGAAGACGCTTGCCCAAGGTTTAGCACAGTAGGAGTGAACCTGGAAATGTGTTTGGGAAGCTTCCAACCTTTATTATGCCCCACACCTCTAAAATCTTTTAATATGTTCTCGCACCCCTTATATAAGAATAAAGGCTGTCGAGGCAATTACCCTATTTGACCCCTTATAAATCCACCCCTGCTCGCACCCCCTGGAATGCTATCTTGCAACCCTTATTGATGCGAGCACCCCTGGTGGGGAACCATAAACTACAGTATAGATGATTACAACAAGCCATTGCTGATTTGAGACAAGGTCTCTGATAGACTGGAACACCTTTAGGTAATTTATTGATACAATATGATATTTAGTATCTAATAAACTGCTTGTATTGTGAGTGCTACAATGTCACAGCTGTTATTTTGACCCACTTGTACTCAGAGTGGAGGCACATGGTTTAGTGGTTAGGATGTTAGACTCATGATCGTAAGATTGTGCTTTCAATTTCTGGGCTGGGTGACACATTGTGTTCTTGACCAAAGCCCTTCATTTCACCTTGCTCCAGTCCACTCAGCTGGCAAAAATGATTATTCCTGCAACAGACCAGTGTCCCGTCAAGGTACGGAATATGTACACAATGAAACTGAGAAACCAGCCCTTATGAGCTGGCATTCCTTGAGAAGGTAACTTTACTTTACTTGTACTCAAAGAATTAAAGGATTTCTTAATGACATGACACTCTGCTTCAGTTGTTGTTGTTTGCACTCCGTCGCTTATGATGTCAAGGGTTCCAGTTGATCCGATCAATGGAACAGCCTGCTCATGAAATTAACATACAAGTGGCTGAGCAATCCACAGACACGTGTGCCCTTAACGTAGTTCTCGGGGATATTCAGCGTGACACAGTGTGACAAGGCTGACCCTTTGAATTACAGGCACAACAGAAACAGGAAGTAAGAGTGAGCGAAAGTTGTAGTGAAAGAGTACAGCAGGGTTTGCCACTATCCCCTGCTGGAGCCTCGTGGAGCTTTTAGGTGTTTTTGTTCAATAAACACTCACAACGCCCAGTCTGGGAATCGAAACCGCGATCCTATGACCGCGAGTCCGCTGCCCTAACCACTAGGCCGTTGCGCCTCCACTCTCTGCTGCAGTATGCTCATCAAAATTTAGTCCTTCAAAAACCCAACATTTCAACATTAGATATAAACTTAGGTAATTCATTCTTCATTGATTATTTCCAACGACTGCAAGGGTAAATAAGTGTAAAGAAAATATATAATGAACAAACTATAGAATTAGAGGAAACTGGTGCCAGTCTACATTGATGAGAAATGCTTTACAAAAATTAATGAAATAATAATGTAGGTTGTTGTTTTGAAAGAAGAGGTGAAATTTGACATTCCAGGCAGGAAATCTCCTGACAGTCTTACATTATTATGACAGTAGTTACTGGAACATGTCTAATATACGAGTGATTTCTTTTTTCTTTCCCATGACTTAATTTTAAAGATTAACTCTAATTTAAAGTATTAATTACTTGTGGCATGGCTAGATTGTTGAAATGTTATTACAATTTTTGAGTACCTTACCCTTCTCAGCTTAAATAAGAATATGGTAAATCAGTAGTCAATTAAAGAATCATTCCATCAGCCCGTCTTGCTTTTGAACATTTTATATTTCTTGAGATACATACTGTCTTAAGACACAGAACCTGAGAAATATGGTCTCTATTTTTGAAAATAATATCATGTACTTATTTAGTGTCAGGTCATCTGTAATTGAATACATATATGGTCAAAGAAGTTCCAGTTAGGACTAATCTGTCTGTCTATATATCTAGGCGGCGAGCTGGCAGAAGTGTTAGCATGCCGGGCCAAATGCTTAGCGCTATTCCGTCTTCCATTACGTTCTGAGTTCAAATTCCACCAAAGTCAACTTTGCCTTTCATCCTTTCGGGGTCGATTAAATAAGTACCAGTTACGCACTGGGGTCGATGTAACCGATCCCTTGTTTGTCCCCTCTATGTTTAGCCCCTCGTGGGCAATAAACAAATATATATATCTAGGATACAATGTCTCTTCTTTTGTTATCTTTCACTTGTTTCAGTCATTGGACTGTGGCCATGCTGGGGCAAGCACCTTCAGAGGTTTTTAGTCAAATGGATCAACTTTTGGTTTGGGGCCCAGTACATATTCAAACAGTCTATTTTGTCAAACTGCTAAGTAATGAAGACACAGACAAACCAACACCAGTTTTCAAATAGTGTTGGGTGACAAACGCAAAGATACAGACACACATAAACATACATACGTCATGCTAGCATGGAAAGCGGACGTTAAACGATATATATATATATATATATATATATATATACATATAATATATTATCTGTAAATAATATGTGACACATATTATTTACAGATAAATTCCTCTATCAACAGAACAACTTGCTTGTGAAATCAACATGCAAGTGGCTGAGCACTCCGTAGACACGTGTACCCTTAACGTAGTTCTCAGAGTAATTACTACTGCCGAGTTTCTGCTAGCTATGAAGCATATGGGGTCTGGATTTTACTTACTTCATTCCTTAATTTGCGAATTTCATTCCCATACACAGCAACCCCAGTTGCTTACTATGAACTACATAGTAACTTTTTTCAGCTTATTGAACTTTGATATTTGAAAAATTTACAACCTTCTACATCAATAAACTATTATTGTTCCTGAGAGCTGTTTTTTTATATCTTCTATGGACTGCTCAAAGCTTACTAACTTCCTACATCTTGATCCTTGGATCTTACCTTGACATATAATTATATATATATATACAGGTTATATAATACCATTTGCTAAAATCAGAGCCAATTCTCCAAAAACCATTATAAACTTATGATAAAAATACACACGGGCAGCGCAATGAACACATGAGAAATAGGTTAACCTTTGTGTTGAATGCATCAGTAAGTAGGAGTGGGACATTTAAAGTAAGGAACATACATGAGCTAATGTAGTATTTTAGAAATAGATGTTAATATGTTATTTTCAACTGAAGATCATGGAGTATGTTTGTCATGCAAAGTGTAATATTAATTGATATTGAAATATACATTACTTACTGGTGTATTCAATGCAAAGGTAAACCTATTTCTCATATGTTCATTACATTGCTTGTGTGTATCTTTATCGTGAGTTTATGGTGGTTTTTGGAGCATTTGCTCTGATTTTATGAAGTGGTATTATATACCCTACTGAATCTAAATCTACCTTATATTGTGCCTGCAACAGGATGAACTTGCTAGCCACCTTATTATCACCTTATTAATACTACTGATAACAGCAATAATACTTCTTTATATATATATAACTTATATATATAACTTATATATATATATATATATATATATATATATATATATAT
>NC_068993.1:38993502-39000336 GCF_001194135.2 Octopus bimaculoides | reverse complement strand
ACACATATATATATATATATATACATATATACGATGGGCTTCTTTCAGTTTCCATCTACCAAATCCACTCACAAGGCTTTGGTTGACCTGAGGCTATAATAGAAGACACTTGCCCAAGGTGCCATGCAGTGGGACTGAACCCAGAACCATGTGGTTGGTAAGCAAGCTACTTACCACATAGCCACTCCTGCACCTTTATAAAACAATCCAACGAGATTATGCAATGTTCACGCTCAGAATCAGGAATAACATAATGGATGACATAAGATTGGCACTACAGGCAGGAAATAAAACTAGGTCTTGGACTCAGCTTACCAGCTGATCACATCACATTGACTGCATGTACTCAGCATCTCTGCCACCACTGCCAGTACTACCACCTCTGCTACAACAACCATCACCACCAGAAGTACCACTACCATTACCACCATCACAACTACCACCCCTACCACCCACACAACTAACATCACCACTTCTACCCACGCCATACATACATATGGTGGTGAGTATTTTCACTGGTGTGCTTCATTTTCATGTGTTAGATATTTCATTTTGAAATAATTCTTAATAAATAAAAAATAATTAAACCAATTAAGAAAGATAAATTCAGGCAAAATAAAATTTTTGGGTAGAAAGAAAGCAAAAAAAAAAGAAAACATTTAAAAAAAAAAGAAAGGAAAATTTTAGACTTGAACAGAGACGTAAAGAATTCTTAATTGTAAAACCTCCACCACCTTCTGTACCATAAGAATACTTTTCAGGTTTCTATAGAAAGCCATTTCGCTACTGTTTTAAATGCAACTAATCCCAACTAGTTCAGTTTCTGAAAAACTTATTTTTTAGCATTCTTTCTTTTTATTTTTAACTGTTTCTTTTCTCTTCTTTGACTTGACTGACGGCTTTAATTTCACCCACACTATAGTATCAGCTCTTGTTTCTTGTGTTCTCTCTCGTTTCCTTCGTTCTCGCATGTACATTTTTGCATGTGTGTGTGTGTGTGCGTGTGTGTATGTGTGTGTTTATTTTTGTTTTTTTTTCTTTTTCTTTTCGTCGGAACATTGCTTCTTAGTACAAAATTTATCACTTGAAATTAATCCTTGAAAGCCAAAACAGTAAAAACAAACAACGCAAATTATGGGATTAACTTGGACTAGTTGTGATTGAACAATGTTTTAATAGCAAATCATTAATACACACACACACACACACACAGACTCACACACACAAACAAAAAAAAAACCCTTAGCCACACAATTAGTGTCATGCAGTCCCTTTCTTGTTTGATGCATTTTTCCCACGAGATTTAGCTGTATTTATAAACTAACAACGCCAACAAAGAATTACTTGGGTACAAAAACAGTTCTCACTATACACCTCCTCTTGTTTTATTTGTTTATTTATTTATTCATTCATTTGTGTAGTTATTTATTTATTTGTTTATTTATATTAATGTAAAACGGAAATGGATTCCAAGCGATGGAGGCAAGCAAATAATGACATGACCTTTGGGGAGGAGGGGCACGGGTGCTCAGAAGACAAGCAAAATAGTTTTTCTTTGTTGGGTCATCAAGAACACAAGCAAGAACAAATGGAATCGATATAAATTTGGTGCATAAGAGATTTGGTAATCAGGTCGTCCTATTTTTGTAAAAATAAAAATAACAATAATGATAATAATAATAATTGCTTAATTAAGCAGACTTACATCAAGTCATAAGAATTTGTTCAGCTATTTGTTTTGACAATGATCATTCATAAGAATTCTTTGACTGCGAAAGAATAAACCAATTCCAATTGCTAGAATTTCTCAGTGCATTTTTTTTGTTTTTTTTCCCTTTCTTTTTGCTGCTGCAATCAAGTACTAATAACTACCATTTTTTATCAGGACATTTCACAGGGGCCTTTGAGATTAATGAGAGAGAGAGAGAGGAAGGAATTCTTAAACAATGGACCTGGTCAGCACTATCGCAAGACACACTGAGCAGTTGTCCAGTAGCCTTGTGGATCTAGGGCCCTAATTCTGATCTATATATAGTGTGATTTATTGTGTGAAGGCATGTGGCCTAATGGTTAGGCTGTTGCACTCAGGATCACTAGTTCATGGGTTCGATTCCAGCACCAGGTGGTGTGTTGTGTTCTTGAGCAAAACACTTCATTTCACATAGCTCCAGTCTGCTTTCGATCAAGGATGAGTGTTGGCTTGCTCACCTAGACAGTGGGGTGGCATCATATGATGGCTAAAAAAAGGCAAAGTGCATTGTTACCAGCGATGTGTAACAGCATCCGATAGTCTGGTCAGTCACATGGTCACGTGATGTAGTGTGATTTACTCATATAAACTAAATATTAGAGGGCTTAGTGTATTGATTTACCCAAGGGCTTATAATGCTGTTAAGATAGCTCTGGATTTGGCCCAAACGCTTCCAATAGCATTATACAAACAGCAAAGTGCATCAAATCAGTTGTGTACAGAGTGGGCCAAAAGTCATGTAGAAAATATGTTCAATACACTCCAAAATTGTCAAAGACGTTCTTCATTTTTTCCTAAAATTGGATAAAATTGAACAAAATGATAATGAATATACACATGACGAGCAAAATAAATAATAATAATAATAATAATAATAATAATGATAATGATAATAATGATAATAATCCTTTCTACTACAGGCACAAGGCCTGAAATTTTTGGTGAGAGGTGGGGTAGTCAATTACATAGACCCCAGTGCATAACTGGTACTTATTTTATTGAACCCACAAAAGGCAGGAAAGGCAAAGTTGTCCTCAGCAGAATTTGAACTCAGAACATAAAGACACACAAAATACCACTAAGCATATTTCTCAGTGTGCTAACAATTCTTCCTGTTCACCACTTTAGCAATATTAATGATGATGATAATAATAATAATATTAATAATAATAATAATAATAATAATAATAATGATAATGATAATAACAATAATAATAATCTTTTCTACTAAAAGCACAAGGCCTGAAAATTTTGGGAGGAGAAGACTAGTCATTTACATCAATCACCAGTGTGTAACTGGTACATATTTCATTGACCCCAAAAGGATGAAAGGCAAAGTTGACCTCGATAGAATATAATCTCAGAACATAAAGACAGACAAAGTATCACTAAGCATTTTTACCAGTGTGCTAATGATTTTTCTAGTTCAGCACCTTAGTAATAATAATGATAATAATAATGATAGCAATAATAATAATAATAATAATAATAATAATAATAATAATCCTTTGTACTATATGCACAACAACTGAAATTTGGGGGAAGAGGAAAGTCAACTATATCGACCCCAGTACTTAACTAATACTTATTTTATAGACCCTGAAAGAATGAAAGGTAAAGACGACCTTCGCGGAATTTGATCCCAGATTGTAAGGATGGATGAAATGCTGCTAAGCATTTTGGCCAGCATGCTATCGATTCTACTAGGTGGCCACCTCAGTATTATTATTATTATTATTATTATTATTATTAGCAGTATTTCGTCTGTCTTTACATTCTAAGTTCAAATTCTGCCAATTTTGACTTTGCCTTTCATCCTTTTGGAGGTGATAAATTAAGTACCAGTTGCATACTGGGGTCGACCTAATTGACTGCCCCTCTCCCGCAAAATTTCAGGCCTTGTGCCTAGAGTAGGAAAGATTATTATTATTATTATTATTAAGCATTTAATAATAATTTTGGGCCACTCTGTATTTGTCAAGCTTTTTCATTTTTATATTTTGAGTTCAAATACTAGCAGGATCAACTTTGATTTTTCACTAAAATTAAGGGCAATAAGATAAGATCCAAGGAAGCAGTGAAATCAATTAAATTAATTAAATTAATTACACACCTTCTCATGATTTATGACATTGTTGTAAAGGAGTTAGAAACCAACTAATGAAGAGGAAAAGATGATTAGTAAAGAAATACCCTATAGACTGGACAGAGGTCAGACATGGTAGTGTATCAGGTTTAAGATGACCAATATTTATGGTGTTCAATTCATATTGAAAGTAACATGATGCTGTGTTTGATGTAAAGGAAGAGGAGAAGGAGATGATGATGGTAATGATAATGATGGTGGTGATGATGATGATGATTGTGGTGGTGGTGATGATAATGATGACGATGATGACATACACACACACACACACACACACACACAAACACAAACACACATACAAGATGTTCAGGCTAAATTAGCTGACTGGTCATGTAACTCTTTCATTTTGGCCTCCTCTAACTCATTCATTTCTTCACCCACTCATCATTCATGTTCCACCACTTACTGGCATTGCAGCAACCCAGTGTGCTTACCTCAGAACATCATCCCATTGTAATCTCCTCCCTAATCATATCTTTCCTACAACTGTTGACCTTCAACAATTTAAACACAACATTAATGAAACCAAGCTCTCCTCTTTTGGAGCGCCAACCAAGTAAAGAGCACTACCTCTTCCGCTTGACTTAGCAAGTAAAAATATTTTAGAAACACAAGCTTACAGAAGTAACATTTCTGCCTGCTTTGTTCATTCTAGAATGGCATAGCAATAGAACAAGGAAGTATTTATTATAAAAATAATGATTTACTCCAGATGGATGTGGAAACAGAAGCTGAAAGAGAAGCATTTGTGCAGTGCTGTTGTGCCAAATTGAAATATTCTACAAGCTAATATTTACAATTTATCTTCTCCAAGTTTTACTATTAAAAAAGAATTTACTTCATATCTCTTGAAGTTTCTAAATTCTTTTAATGTAAACATCATGTATTCTTTGCTGGTAAAAACAAAGCTTGTAATATGGATGGAGAAAATTCAGTGTTGCTTTGGTATAAGGGTTAGAACATCACTCTTGTTTACAAAAGATCTGAAACTGAGACCTAAAGGTAGCCTTTCACTTCTTTCCATTTAAATGGGGTTTTTTAAACCCAATATTCTACATGCTGTTATTTACTTCATAAACATCAAAATATAACAAGGCATGGCATGAAAGCTTTTAATTGGGAACTTATTAGTGGCGGCATATGATCACTGAAGACTTGGTTACTGGAATTTCATGATGCCATTTTTTTTTTTTTTGACAACGACATCCATAAATTTCTTTCTAAAGTGAGAAAATATGGTAGAAAGCAGACACCTCTTTTGTTTTCTTTTTAAGGCTTGTTTTCACTGTCTTTTGTTTTTGGTTCTCCACATAAATACGCCTAAGCTGTTTGTTATTTGGTAGACTGGCAGATTATTGCTTCACTTGGAAACAGATAGGGTTGGCACAGAGAACTGGCAAGCCAGGAGGCTGCACCAGGCTCCAATCTTATTTGGCAAGGTTTCTACAACTGGATGCCCTTCCTAACACCAACCACTCTGAGGATGTAGTGGGTGCTTTTTAACAGCAAGGTAGCAGAATTGTTAGTGTGTCAGACAAAATGCATCATGGCATTTCTTTTGGTGCTTGACATTTTGAGTTCAAATTCCCACAAGGTCGACTTTGCCTTTCATCCTTTCAGGACTGATATAAAAAAATACCAGCCAAGTACTGAGGCCCATATAATTGACTACCACCCCTCCTCAAAAATTGCTGCCCTTGTGGCAAAATTAGAAAGAATTAGCATTATTGCTATTGTTGTCTTTACATTCTGAGTTCAAATTCCACTGAGGCCAACTTTGTTTTGCATCCTTTCACATTTGATAAAATAAGTACCAGTCGAGAACTGGGGTTGATGCAATCAATAAGTCCACTACCTCCAAAACTTCAGGCCTTGTACCTATAGTAGACAGGATTGTTATTATTATAAAGCATAAGAAGGTGGTGAGCTGGCAGAATTGTTAGCATTGTGGATGAAATGCTTAGCAGTATTTCATCTGTTGCTTCATTCTGAGTTCAAATTCCACCTCAGTAAACTTTACCTTTCATCCTTTTGGGGTTGATAAATTAAGGACCAGTTGAGTACTGGGATCGATGTAATTGCCTATCCCTCTCCCCTAAATTTCAGGCCTTGTGCCTATAATAGAAAGGATTATTATTATTATTATTATTATTATTATTACTGTGGTGAGCTGGCAGAACTGTTAGCCTGCCGGGTAAAATGCTCAGACGTATCTCGTCCATCTATACATTCTGAGTTCAAATTCTGCCAAGGTCGGCTTTGCTTTTTTTTACTTTCAGGGTTGATAAAATAAGTATCAGTATCACACTGGGGGTCAAAGTTATTGACCTACCTTATTCCATGAACTTGCTGGCCTTGTGCCAAAATTTGAAACCATTATTATTATTATTCATTATACAGAATACATTACATATAATAATAAAATTATATTTCATGAATATACAGATACATACGAATATAATTCTTTATTTATTTATCATTATTATTATTATTATCATTATTATTATTATTATTATTATTATTTCTTTTCCAGAATAAATATGAATATGAAGACTTTGCAAGCAAGAGATGTCATCTAACTCTACCACGAACAGTGAAAATGAATTCCAAATTGTTGATGATGCCATGAAAATTGTATGATACAAAGAAAACAGCAGAATAGAATACATTGGACCCCAGGAGGTTTTTATATCAAGAAGACATAAGAGACAATGGGAACAATGAAATAAAAGCTATTCTATGGAATTAAAACCTAATTCTTACCAAGTACGGTTTAAAGAAGAAGCTAACAACATTTCATCTCTGCTTTTGCTCTTTTATATATCTGTCATGTTTTTTTTTTTATCTCAAAAACAATGGCTCTTAACAATATTTCTCAATTATCTCTGTAGAGCATACCTAACATACATACATGCATTATATATATATATATATATAT
>NC_068993.1:38990312-38993076 GCF_001194135.2 Octopus bimaculoides | reverse complement strand
TATATATATATATATATATATATATATATATATATATATTTATACATATATTTAGAGGCACACTCGTACATGCATACATACGCACACACCCACACTTACACATGTAATAAGCGTGCACATGCATGACAAGGAAGTTGTCGGGATTCCTCCTATCTACAAATGATCAACATGTCCTAGCCACCGGAGGGCGTGTTAGTTCATAATTAGCTATCACCTTCTAATGTTTGTTCAGCTAATCCTGATAACAAAACAACTCTGAAACAAGTACAAAAAAAAAGAAAAAAAAAACTGTCAATATTAGAGAGGATTGGTGCTACAAGATTACCGAAAACAAAAGTATTTGTCAGGAATCTAGTTTAGAACTAAAACTATTGCGATAAGTATATGGAATTATTTAGCAGTTTTTATTATCATTATTATTATTATCATCATCATCATCATCATCATCATTATTATTGTTATTATTATAATTTTATTACTACTATTATTATTGCTATTATTATCATTATTATTATTATCATTGTTATTATTGTTATCATTATTATTATTATTATTGCTATTATTATTATTATTATTATTATTATTATTATCATTATTATTATTATTATTAGTTTTTGGGGTTTGTTTTCTTAAAAGTTTTTATCTTTTGTAAGTTTCTTTCATTCTTCTCATTTCGTCAGCTGTTTGTTTGCTTGCTTTTTATTTCCTTTTTTTTTGTTATATTATTTGGTGTTTATTGTTACTTTTATTGTTGTTGTTCCTGTAGTTGTTGCTACTGCTGTTGTTATTGTTGTAGCTGTTATTGTTGTCATCATGTGAAAACTCTTCGAGACAAACCGGGTATCCTTGCATCCATGCATCTAGGTGTGCATGTGCAGCTGTGAATACATACATACATATATATATGTACATGCACACACATATATATATATATATATATGCACACACACATACATATAGATATACATACATATATATATATATATATATATATATAAACATGTGAACATCTAGGCATACATACTGCATGCATACATTACATACATTCATACATTCTCGCACATATGCACAAAATACATACCTACACACACACACACACACGCACACATGCACACACACACACACACATCCACACACAAGCAGACACATACAGTAAATGCATGTATAAAATTACGAATTTCTATTGAAAACCACAAAGTTTGGCTTCACATGGGAAACAATTGCTATTTCTTCAGTATTATGTATTGTTTTGGGACAACAGAGAGAAGAAATTTGCCTAAGGTCAGCAACTTAATAAGAAAACATAGGCTGCCATTTTGCAGCACTATTGATAAACAGATTGACAAAGCCAACACAGCCAAATTTACTTAAGCCTCTAGATTAATACAAAATATGGAGATAGAAATCTTGTGTTCAAGAATTTTCATGGTACGCCTCTATGCATGTGTCTCTGTCTGTCACCCTCTCTCTCTCAACATATACGTACATATATGTGTACGTATATATATATATATATGCGTTTATATACGTACATATATATTCATAATTGTGTGTGTGTATGTACTCATATTCCTATATCATGTTTGGTCACATGTAGTTTCACGACCATGTGAATGCATCGCATTTTGATACGTCTTCTGTAATAGTTTCCTTAAGAGTAAAATTGGTTAAAAAGAAATTGTATGGAATATCATTGTGTATATATATATAACAAAACAGGAGAATGGAAATTTTTGGTATTATCCATTCTCCATTACACGTGTTCCATTTGCTACTAGGAATTACAAAGGTTTAAATGTTATATAGATATATAAGGAATTTCCTTCTAGAAATTTGTCATACAGAAGAGTTATATATATATATATATGTGTGAGTGTGTGTGTGTGTGTGTGTGTGCACGTGCTTGTGTGTGTGTCTATATATGTATATATATAATATATATATATATATATATATATAGATAGACAGAGAGAGGGAGAGAGAGATATGTCGTTATTCAGTTTTATTTAAAAATGTTTCACCAATAGAGAACAGGCTGGTTTCTAACCTAGATCCAAGGCCCATTCATTGGAATTTCAACAACATCATCAGGGTATTTTTGCATGCATGCATGTATGCATACGCGCAAATTTGTACGTTTTGTTTTTTTCTGTCGATTTTCATGCATAAAGTTGCATGTGTAGACATGCTCTTATATACTTAAATGATAAACTGGAAAGTTTTACATATTTTTATAATTCCAGTGGTGGCTTCAATCCGTAGTTTTGGAATCAGCTTTCTCTTTTCTGGTTTCGAGAAGCTTAATTTCTCAAGATTAGTATTTAGGCATTGTATTACATATCCTAGTACTCCAATAATTACAGGTATCTATGTATGTACGTATGTATATATGTATGTATGTATTGTAGGGATGATTATGGAATGTTTATTATTTTGATATTGTGATATTTTTCATAATTTTTCTATCTTTATAAACTAAGTATTTTATATAAATTCATTTGGTACTTATTGTTGGTTGATATATATATTTATTTATTATAATTATTGTTCTATTTACGACCTGACAATTAGCTGTATTTTTGAATAGAATTTATTTTCGATAATTTTAATTGATTTTAATCGATTAAAATTTCCTTTCTATTTGAAAATTAGTTATGAAACACGTGTAGTCATTTTACTATCTTTATCTTACGATATTTACTTTGTTTTATATTATACTCATTTATTGTGCTTTTATTTATTAATTTTTTCTATATGTAATTTC
>NC_068993.1:38984589-38990086 GCF_001194135.2 Octopus bimaculoides | reverse complement strand
TATATATATATATATATATATATATATATATATATATATGAATCTATGTAGGTATGTGCGGACATGTATACTCTCCTGGTGAAATCTGATGTTAATGCAGATGCTGGTGTGTGTTTGAAGGGTAATTTTGGCAACACAAACGTTCACTGATTGTATTTCACTTCTTTTTATTAATATTATTGTCCAACTATTTAACTAATGATTCACGTGATTAATTGCTTGATTCGGTATACAATCAGTTTCTTTGTTAGAGATTTTAGTTTGTCATTCTTGACCTCCTCAACGACATGGCCTGGTCAATCCTGGTCTGGCATACAGTATCCAAAATAGATCGTGTGAATTTTGTGCCTGTATTTATTGTTTTTGTCATATGTGAGTGAGTATATGAATGAAAACGAGAGTATTTACATACCGCTGTGGGCATGAATTGTTTTGTATTATTTTCTCAATATCTATGTGCATGTATAGTGTGTATATGCATATGTTAGTATGTGTACATGTGTTGGTGTGGGCATGTGCGTGTGAAAGCCTACACATCACTTGCTTCTGTGTGCCAGAGTATACATGTAAGTCACAGTTATATAGTTGTGTACCTTTCATTTATGCTTATATCTCAAGAGAATGATGAATATATCCATACATATATGTATTTAAATATGTGAAGACTCGTGCATAGCCAATTCCACCCCCAACACATATGTGTTGGTCATTCCGCGTTCGTGTATACATTAACCTGTTAAATGTATACACATAGCTTTATTCTAATCATCGCTGTTTAGCATGCGTGTAATTAATTGGTTCTAGCTTGACAAGCTTTGCACACGCCAGTAAATTTATTATTTGCATTTCTTATAAGTGAAGGTGAACATATACATATATATATATATATATATATATATATATATATATATATATATAAATAGATATATTAGCAACTGCTGGCGGATTGATTATCTGTTACAGATGGGACACATATGTCTAAAAGTCTGATGACATCGTTCATAACCCAGTTTCGTGTGTTTTCGTATGCATTATCTATAGTAAGACTTTTTCTTCTGAGAAGGTCATCGTTGGGAAGGTCTTTTTAAGCACGAGTACACAGGAACCTGTTAAATATAAATGTACACATCTTTATGCGAAACATCACTGCTTAGTGTCCACTTAGTTAATATTCATATGTATGCACACACGTACATATACATTCATACGTATATTCACACGCATATTCATACACACATGCATGCATATACACAAAAACACTCAAACATACATGCATATATATACATGCATACATACATACGCATATGTATTCGCACACACATACAGCAGTGGCAAGACACACAAGCTGGGTCACATGGTTACGACGGGTGTCATTGCCAATTCTTCTATATAATTTATCACATAAATATATACCTTTACATATCAATTGTTTCCGACACAACCGCGAGGCCGGAAATTCGTGGGACAGGTGAACAGTCAACAACAATGACCACTCGTGTTATCTGATCGATACTTCATCCATTGACTTCATATCTGAATATATACACACTGATACGCAGATACACACGCACTTGTCCCTATGATGTGGTGGTGGTGGTGGTAATGGGAACATATGTCCACTGTCTGGTAGTAGTGGTGGTGATGGTGTCACTGCTATTGTTCTTTTAACTTAGCATGGTTTGCGTTTAATTTATGTACATAGCTTCTATTTGTGGAATTGTTGCATCATATGGGTGTTTCGATAAGCTTTTTACTTCTGTATCGTGCAGCATACCGTTATGTTTATCATTTTCATGTTCATAGAGTGCCGATGTAGTTTTTTTTATCTGAATACTCGTGACAGCGGTTCTCAATTCAATCAGCTATGCTGCAGGTGGTTTCCCCTTCATAAACCCGTTTGGTTACAGCGTGACAGGGCAACAAAAAGACTCTGAGACACAAATTAATTGATTATTCACGCGATTAGTCGAGCAATTAATTCGTTAATTAGCTAACTAGTTGCTAAATGATAATAATAAAAAGAGAAACAGGATCGGTGCTTGTATTTTGACTGCTAGACGGCCTCCAAAATACGTGAACACATATACACACACACATTACAAAAAATAAGCCCTGGAGTCAATTTGTTCGACTAAAGACGGTGCTCCAGCATTGCCGCAGTCAAATGACTGAAACAAAAGAGTAAAAGAGGATACATTCATGAATTTGTGTTGCAAGATTCCTGATCTACGGATTAAAGTAATAGAAAGGCCTGGAGTACCCATAAAATCCCTGATCTGTAGAACTTATCCCTTCGAGAGGCCCCCATGTCCGGAGAACAATTGGATAGTATGTAGGATGAACCCACAGGTTAACTGTAAAGTTAGGAATATAGTGTATAGCTTACAGTGTACTAAGTAACGGTACAGAAACAAGACAATTACTTACAATGCAGAGACAGCACGCAGCATAGGAGAGCGAATAGATGATAACTGGCGGGAGTTCAGAGAGAAGAAAGGCTCGTCAGTGCTCTACCAACATACTCAAGCAGAACATAGAGGTTCGGTTACCAACATAGAGGTTTACGTATTATCAGCGCATAGAACTATCACGACATTTAGACAGATTACAAAGGCTACACACATAGTAATAGAAAGACTGAGCCTCAACAGAAAACGCAAATGGAATAATAACACCCACCACCACCACTACACAACGCAACACGACCACTAAAGACACAATGAGAAAAAAGGAACAGGTACAAACAGTGTAATACAGACAATAGACAAGTATGCACGTAATTATGATAATATAAGAAATAGAGATATATAGGTAAACAAAAACTGTATAAAGAGCACGGATAAAAACAACATAGTAAGTAAACCCGTATACACGCACAAACATACAGTAACTTCACAAACGGCCGCAACGATATCAACAAGACGATCAACAACAACCACTACGACGACAACAACTACCACGATAACAACAACATGAACGAACACACAAACACAGAATGATACAAGAACAATGCCGAAAGTAAGGATCAAAAAAAGCAGCAGCAGCAAAGAAAAGAAAACGTCGGTGAAGGGTGGGTCAAAGCATCACTAAGAACAAAGAAGATAACGATGACAGCAATATAAAGGGCACAAGCCAACATATACACACACAAGCACATGCACACGCACGCACACAGAGGCACATACACACGCATACTCACACACATTACACACACATGTGCACATACACACAAATACAGGAGCAAACGCATGCGCATATAAGGATACACATCATAGAAGAACAGCGGAGCAGGAACACACACAAGAATGGAAAATGTCGGTGAAGAGGTCACAGATGTGTGACGAAAGATATCCGGACAATGGACATGAGTTAAAATAAAAACAGTAATAAACGAGTGAAGAACGAATAGATAGTGCGTGTGTTCATTTCGCAAATGTCGGTTAGGGTGGCCTAATTCTGCTCCACGATAATGCAAAGCCACATGAGGCATGAATGACGCTGCAGAAACTCACAGAGCTGGGAGACGAGACTTTACCACGTCCTCCATATTCTCCTGATCTTTCACCCGCTGACTACCATTTTTTAAAGCATTTAAATACGTTTCTAAGTGATAAAACTTTCAGCTCCAAACCAGAGGTGGAATCAGCTTTCAAAGATTTCTTAGCATCAAAGCCAATAAGTTTTTATCAACGAGGCATAAATAATTTCGTTGATCGATGGCAGAGATGCATAGATGTTCGCAGCTCGTACTTCGATTTATCAAAACATTTCTATTGCTAATTTTTCCAGGATAAAATTATGTTTCTGAAATCGGCCATTATTTTCGGAACAACCTAATACAAGGTCTCGCTCTCAACTGCACCCCACACATAATAATCTGGAGAGTTAGGTGGCCAGATGTTAGGGGTGATGTGGTCGCAGAAATTGTCTGACAGCCATGATTGGGTTCACCTGCTCCTGTGGCATGGTGCAGAGCCTCATTGCCATTATCTTCACCCAGAGCAGCAATACCTCCTCCAAGCACTTGATGTAGGCCTCCGTGTTGAGTGTGAGGCCGTGTGGGAAGATGAATGGAGGCATAACATCGCCATTACTAGCGGTCACTCCAAACACCATGATGTTGACTGGATGTTTGATTTTTATCAATCTCGGTATATCTGATCCTGGCAGAAATTTTTCTCGTCAGAGAAAAAAACCAAAGCATGTTCGGTTGGAGGGGATGCTTGAGTTTGTTCAAAAGCTTCGTAGCGTGGTCTTTCTTCTTGTCCTTGATGGCTTGAGATAAAAACTGGCCCTTTCTCATTTTGTATGAGGAATACCAGATGTCTTTATGCCTTACCTGCCTGATAAGAAACTCACACACTCCCATGTCCCTGGTGATGGACCTGATCGACTGGGAGGGATCGTTGTCAACCATGGCTTGGATCTCACCAACAAATTTAGTTCTTTTTCTTATCAGAACGATCAGAGTGAGTTTCCCGAGCTGCCGTACCTTCGTAATCACCATTAGACTCATCCAACTCTTTCCGCATCCTCTGCACTGTCCTCAGATTTTCACCTAAACACTCTGAAATGTTCGTATCGGAGCTCCCAGCGTGAATGCCAAGCAGTACGGCATGTCGTTTCCAAATTTCTGTTAGAGTGAATTGCATCATTGTGCTGTTTTTCTCACAGACGGTGTCCAACTAATCTTACTATACTGTGTAGTCAACAAAATCAAAGACAAACGATGCGCGAAATTAAAAATATAAAATGGTGACAATTTACCCATCGCACCTTGTATGTGTGTATGTATGTGTGTATACACACACACACACACACAAACACACACATACACATACAGAAACATACACGCATATATATATATAAAGCATGAGAGTTGGTTTTATTTCACGCCCTCTAGTATTGATAGTGGGAGGTAAGACGTTGGATACTGTTATATATACTTTCAATGAATTGGGTTGGAACCAGATTTCAGTTGGTAAATTTTGGTAACTATTCAGCAGAGTTTGGGAAATTGTGAGAGACTGCACGTGTAAGGTCATCCATCTATTAGGCAGTTCGAAAGATTTGAGAACATAAAGTAGACCACGTGAGAATTAATAAATAAGAGGCGGTGAAAGAACGGGTCCTTGCTATACACAACATATAGGACACTACAGATATTGGTTTCGAGGTATCGTGTTATGGTACTTTTCATGGTTGTGGAGGCGCAATGGTCCAGTGGTTAGGGCAGCGGACTCGCGGTCATAGGATCGTGGTTTCGATTCCCAGACCGGGCGTTGTAAGTGTTTATTGAGCGAAAACACTTAAAGATCCACGAGGCTCCGGCAGGGGATGGTGGCGAACCCTGCTGTACTCTTCCACCACAACTTTCTCCCACTCTTACTTCCTGTGTCTGTTGTGCCTATAATTCAAAGGGTCAGCCTTGTCACACTGTGTCACGCTGAATATCCCCGAGAACTACGTTAAGGGTACACGTGTCTGTGGAGTGCTC
>NC_068993.1:38979931-38982184 GCF_001194135.2 Octopus bimaculoides | reverse complement strand
ATATATATATATATATATATATATATATATATATATATATGACGGGATTCTTTCAGTTTCCGGCAACCAAATACACTTATAAGGCTCGAAGATATAGTAAAAGACACTTGCCTAAGGTGCCACGCAGTGGGACTGAACCCGGAACCATGTGGTCGGGAAGCAAGATTCTTACCACACAGCCATGCCTGCGCTTATATAAATATTTTCTCTTCTGTTCATGTTTTAAACACCTTTGTTAAAAGAGTTTAACGAAGGTTAAAGAGAGTGAGAAAGATATAAAAAAAGAAAGTGATAAAGAGAAAATGCAATGAAAGAGAAAGGGAGAGGGAAATGAAGCTTAAGAGAGAGAGAGAAGTATGATTCAAGAGATTGTAATATATACACACACATACGTTCATACATACACATATAAACACACACATAAAGAGAAAGAGCGAGAAATAAGTGAGAGAAGTAGAGAGAGAGGGAAGAGAGAAGGGAGAAAGAAGACGGGGAGAGAGGGAGAGAGAGGGAGAGAGAGGGATAAAGGTGATGATGATGATGATGATGATGATGATGATATGCTATGCCAGATTTTGGTAACTTTCAGTTCTGAATGGTCTACTAAACTTCTACATAATCATTCTGGAAGTAATCGACTGTTCCAGATTATTGTAGCTCTGAAATGAACAGATTGCCAGAAGTGCAAAGGGCAGGTACGAGTATTTGAAGATAAGATACAGGATACAGACAACGAGAGGTCGATGGAAAGGGATGGCGGTGAGAGGATTAGGCAGAGTGAAATAATGTACTCTTTTCTTCGTCTTCCTTTCAAAATTATCGTCCTCTGTCCTTTAACTGAATGTAAGCCATCTCCAATTGTTAGCATACGCCCCTGTCTAATGGAAGACTTGCGGTCTGAATGTAACTAAATTGTACTTACACTGTTGATGAGCGCGGACTAGTTTTCACTTTCTGAGGATCCAGTGGATTAACCTTGAGATCCATTTGTTGACTATCGTTTAGAAACAGAGAAGTTACTGTGGCGTTGAAGAAGGACTAATGACCGAAGCGTATCAGTGAGATTGTTGCTGCTTTGCAGACCCAGGTGAAGCTTCATCGAGCAGGTATATGATAAATGACATACCAAACGTAACTATTACCTCCTTTTATTTAATATCTTTTATCTTGTTTCAGGCATTAGACTGCGGTCATGCTGGGGCACCGCCTTGAAGAATTTTTATTCGAATGATTCGACCCCAGTACTTATATATTTTTAAGCACGATTTCTTTTGCCGAACCGCTATGTTATGGGAATGTAAGCACACGAGCACCGGCTGGGAAGCGGTGGTGGGGGGACAAATACAAACAAAAAGGCGCCCACGCACACACACACACACACACACACACACGCACACGCACGCACAGACGCACACACAAAAACATATATAAGGGGTTTCTTTCTGTTTCCCTCTACGAAATCCACTCACAATATTTTAGTCGGCCCGAAGCTATAGAAGAAGACACTTGCCCAAGGTACCATGCAGGGGGACGGAAACTTGAACTTTGTAGAGGGGAACCAAACTTCTTATCACGCAAACACGCCATTTTGTGTATATTTAGGACTACATTATCAAATGTGCCTATCTTCATTCATTTTTTAAAGTGAATTGATTGAGATTTGAGAGAATTTAGTCCTCATTTCTAGCGAGTTAAGTAACTGTGCAGTAAGCATTCTTATTAACTATTTCAACAATATTGTTCAATTTCGTGATGTCTTTAATGTAAGCCGCTAGAGCATAGACGAATGGACCTGATAGATGAACCAGGAAAGAAAGCATTGCAGTGAGGACAGCAACAAAAAAAAATTTGGTCTATAGACTGAACGGTAAGCAAAGACGAGTTGTGTGGCGAACAAGAAGATATACTAAACGAAACAAATTTGTATGCGTAGGCAAAGAATGTATTTCTCGACGTGGTGATGATATTAAGACAAGTGTAAGGCGGCGAGCTGGCAGAACCGCGAACCGCCAGCACGCTGGGCAAAATGCTTAATGACATTTCGTCCGTCTTTACGTTCTGAGATAAAATTCTTTATTCTAAAATTTGAAAACAGTACTAAGACACTTGTAATGATAATAGGAAAAATAGTGTGCCTTTCAGCCTTGAGGAAGAAAGTAACTCTTTATATGAATTTGGAGTTGAAAAAAAAATAATTGATTGAGCAGTTGGACAGTCAGTAAAAGAAAATAACACAAAAACACGATATGTAAT
>NC_068993.1:38977196-38979746 GCF_001194135.2 Octopus bimaculoides | reverse complement strand
TTGAACTCAGAACGTAAGGATGGACGAAATACCGTCGAGCATTTCACCCAGCGTGCAAGCGATTCTGCCAGCTCGCCGCCTTAATAATCCTTTCTACTATAGGCACAAGGCCTGAAATTTGGGTGGGGGGAGGGGGCAGTCGATTGGGTCGACCCTAGTACGCAACTGGTACTTAATTTATCGACCCTGAAAGGACGAAAGGCAAAGTCGACTTCGGCGGAATTTGAACTCAGAACGTAAAGACAGACGAAATACTTCTAACCATTTCGCCCGGCGTGCTAACGATTCTGTCAGCTCGCTGCCTTTTGCCCCCCTGAATAATATGGGACGCTATTTTTTTTTTGTCCTTTAAAAAGTATATTTTTTTGAAGGTCCAGATTTGATTGATCATGCGCTAAATTAATATTTCCTATCGATATCTTGTTACAACGTTTATGGTTACACTACAGATTTCATATGGTAACCATTTTCCAGCCATAATGTTATGCTTCAATAATTTAGCCAGCCAAGTGAGTTCTTTCAGCATGCTAGAACTGTCTGGGAAAACCTGTTTCTTCGGATACCGTTGGCTGATTGTCCAGGAATTTTTTATTTATAGAATTTTTTTTTTTTTTGACTGTTATTAATTTTAAAAATCTATTTTCATATTTCGTATGCAAAGGAGCAGTATTGCCTTTTGATACTGTTGTTATTATTATTCGTATTATTAGTAGTATTGTTACCGTTGTTGTTGTTGTTAAGATGGTGAGCTGGTAGAATCGTTTGCACATCGGGCAAAATGCTTAGAACCATTTCGTCCGTCATTACGTTCTGAGTTCACATTCTGCCGAGGTCGATTTTGCCTTTCGTTTTTTCGAGGTCGATAAATTAAGTACCAGTGGAGCATTGGGGGTCAATGTGATCGACTCTTTCCCTCCCTGCAAAATTGCTAGCCTTGTGTCAAAATTTGAAACCATTATTAGTATTGTTGTTGTTGTTGTTGCGAAGGCGTCTAGCTGGTAGAATCGTTAGCGTGCTGCGCAAAATGCTTAGCGGCATTTCATCTTTCTTTACGTTTTGAGTTCAAATTCCGCCGATGTCGACTTTTCCTTTTTATACTTTCGGGGTCGATGAAACAAGTACCGGTCGAGCACTGGATTCGATATAATCGGCTTCTCCCTCCCAACAAATTTAAGGAGCTGTTGCTCTCGATAAGTTTAATCATTTTCATTAACACTAATTGCCACGAACTATTTTTACATTACACGTCTGCGATAAAAGCATGGCGGTCATATAGTACAGTGATCTGTACTATATTTTCACTAGCGGTACACTTATATTCTTTTCAAAATTCGGCGGCACACTTGAATTAAAATTATAACTAAAAGTATAGGGAAAAATTATATTCAGGTTATACTACGGCACACCTAACATCGTCTCGTGGCACACCAGTGTGCCACAGTATACCGGTCGCAGAGCACTGGATATAGTAAACCGCACGAATCGAACTGCTGTAGATCTGATTGTTTATATGGCTATCACCTTACTGATATTGACAAATCCAGATGCAAAATTCTCATGCACATACGCTTGTTGTTGGCACTCCGTCGCTTATGACGTCGAGGGTTCCAGTTGATCCGATCAACGGAACAGCCTGCTCGTGAAATTAACGTGCAAGTGGCTGAGCACTCCACAGACACGTGTACCCTTAACGTAGTTCTCGGGGATATTCAGCGTGACACAGTGTGACAAGGCTGACCCTTTGAAATACAGGTACAACAGAAACAGGAAGAAAGAGTGAGAGAAAGTTGTGGTGGAAGAGTACAGCAAGGTTCGCCACCATCCCCTGCCGGAGCCTCGTGGAGCTTTAGGTGTTTTCGCTCAATAAACACTCACAACGCTCGGTCTGGGAATCGAAACTGCGATCCTACGAACGCGAGTCCGCTGCCCTAACCACCGGGCCATTGCGCCTCCACGCATGCATACAGAATAACCAAGATACAGAGATATAATAAATATGCCGTAGTTGTCAAGTGAGGAAAAAGGGAAGATAAACTAAATGTAACACACGAAAAAAGGAATAAACCGAACTTGTATCTCTCACACTCCTAGCCTAACACAATATCACCAATAATATGCGTAACTTTTATCCTTTATATCCTAACCAAGATGAAATACCTTCGAGAAGGATCTTCATTACCAGTTCTGTTGAGTTTATGAACTTTAGCCTGACATGATGCCAAAAGATCAATCATTTGAATTAGAAATTTGTAGTTCACATTTTATTTATTTATTTATTTATTCATTAATAAATTTTATTGTTTATTTATTTATTAAATCAAATTATATATAATCTGTTTTGATATTGTTGCCGTTGTTTCTTTTTTGGAATAGGGTTTTTTTTAAAAGGTTTTGGCTGTTTCTATACGTTGTTGTTTCTTGTTATTGCGGCTATTAAATAATAATAATAATAATGATAATAACAACAACAATAATAATAATAATAATAATAATAATAATAATAATAATAATAATAATAACAACAACAATAATAATAATAATAATAATAAT
>NC_068993.1:38976276-38977186 GCF_001194135.2 Octopus bimaculoides | reverse complement strand
AATAATAACAACAACAATAATAATAATAATAATAATAATAATAATAACAACAGTAGCAGCAACAATAACAACAACAACAACAATAATAATAATAGTAATAATAATAATAATAATATGATCATGACCATGATCATGATGATGCGAAGGAGGTGATGTGGAAGAAGAAAAACTGAAGACAAAAAAGAAATTAAGAAACAAAGACAACAAATGAAGAAGAAGAAGAAGAAGAAGAAGAAGAAGAAGAAGAAGAAGAAGAAGAAGAAGAAGAAGAAGAAGAAGACGAAGAAAAAGAAGAAATAGAAGAAGAAGAAGAAGAAGAAGAAGAAGAAGAAGAAGAAGAACAACAACAACAACAACAACAACAAGTTGATGGTGTGACGAAGATTGCAACGGCGTTGGGGGAAAAAGAGAAAGAAAGAAAGAAAAAACGAAAGAAATCGTAATATCTAATCTGTGTTGAAAAACAAGTGTAGTAAGCGCCATCCATCAACGTCAATTTGGTGCATTGAATAGAAGTGAAAGCCATTGAGAAGTTCAGGGAGAAAATACCTGACACCACAGTATAGAATTCTTTGACACGTAGAACTATTAGTTAGTTTGGGGGTGGAGAGCGAGGATGGAAGTAATGTTTTTTATATGTTCTTTTTACTTTTTAGGGTGGCTGTAGTGATGTGTGTGCATATGTGCTTGTGCTTGTGTGTGTGTGAGTGTGTTAGTGGGTGTTTGTATGTGTGGTCATTCGTAACAGGTCACAGTTCTCATTAAGTAAAGAGATTTACCTTTGACACGTTTGACCTGTGATGAATTTTCCTTCAGAATTAGTCCCTTACACAAACACGAACACATTTTTAAACACATATAAATATGATTTAAGATATACTGTATTATATTACATGTGCATGTACGTGCA
>NC_068993.1:38974870-38975813 GCF_001194135.2 Octopus bimaculoides | reverse complement strand
TAATAGTAATGGTAAGATAACAAAAGAACGAATGAGACCTCGATATTATGTAAATAGAGGAATTTATCTGTAATATCATATGTGACAGTTATTCGGTTGGCATAATAAGACTCTGAGTTTCGGATCTCGGAGCAGTTTTCCGCTCCGACATCCGAAACTCAGAGTCTTATTATGGCTACCGAATAATTGTCATATTATATTATATTATATTATATTATATTTTGTATATATACTGGCAAAGATGCCAGTATACATATACAGTGAAGCTTTACTATAGCGTCGTATATTATAGACTACAATTTACGGTAAATATTAGTGCATTGTTGTATCACTATTCTATATTTCTGTGGTGGTGCGGGGAAATTAAGATAAACACCTGTACAAGTACTTAATTTCAACGTGCGTTTCAGCTCTGCATGTATCTGGAGCTCAACATCGGATGTTCCAACTTCAATTGGATGCCTAACCGCATTGAATCATCAAGAGAACCTTTTATTGCATGGTAGAGAATTCAGAAACTGCTCCGCTGATCTGTTGATTACTACGATGGTATGAAAGCGCTAATTGAGCACTTAATTATTTAACCACTAAGCCACGTGACTTCATATAAGCATATATAAACATACACTCACATACACACGCATACACGCACCAACACCCATATATATATATATATATATATATATATATATCATCATCATCATCATCATCGTTTAACGTCCGCTTTCCATGCTAGCATGGGTTGGACGATTTGATTGAAGACTGGTGAAACAGGATGGCAACACCAGGCTCCAATCTGATTTGGCAGGGTTTCTACAGCTGGATGCCCTTCCTAACACCAACCACTCAGAGAGTGTAGTGGGTGCTTTTACGTGTCACCCGCACGAAGGCCAGTCAGGCGGTACTGGCAACTGCCACGCTCAAAATGGTGTATTTTATGTGC
>NC_068993.1:38973687-38974181 GCF_001194135.2 Octopus bimaculoides | reverse complement strand
ACACACACACACACACACACACACACACACACACACACACACACACACACATACACACACACACACACATGATGATCATGATCATGATCATGATGATGCCACACTTGATAATTTAGCCCTTGATACACTTCTATGTCCGGAAGACGGTGAACGGACTTTCACTGCGATAATCCTTTTGAGTGCTAGATTAGAACAGACAGATTTGAGGCTAATCCACGATAATATAGTTTGCACATGAAGACAGAACCGGAATAAAATATTGGCATTTGAACTGAGAAACACAGAAAAGAGGATATAAAATATGTTGCATTAATAGTTAGGAGCTGGTTCTATTAATTCTGTACCGATTTGCCAATATGAAATTAACAACAATAACACATTGAAAATCCAAAATATAATGAACGTGTGTACGTGTGTCCGTGCATGTTATATATGTATACATGTGTGTATATAAATGTGTGTCTATGCATGTATATATATATATATATATATAT
>NC_068993.1:38961538-38969038 GCF_001194135.2 Octopus bimaculoides | reverse complement strand
GTACGTATGTATGTATGTATGTATGTATGTATGCATGTATGCATGTATGTACGTATGCATTCATGTATGTTTGAGTACGTCTGTATGTATTTGTGTATGTATGTATGTATGTATGTATGTACGTACGTACGTACGGATTCCCTTTCTTTTCTTCACTGCAGAGAAATACAATTCCTGATATTGATTAAGGAAATTGTTTACATGGAAAAATAGGAAAAGAACGATGATTAAAAGAAAGAAAGAAAGAAAGAAAGAAAGAATGAGTGAATGAAAGAAAGAATGAAAGAAGGAAACAAGTAAAGGAGAAAGAAAGAAAAAACAAAGAAAAACGAAAGTAAAATATAACAGAATACCAAATGTTAACCCGATATTCTCAAATTAACGCTGACAAAATTAGGACATAAATTTTGTTGTTGGTTGTTTATCCTTTTTTTATGTAGCAAAGATTATAGAATCACAATTTTTAGTATGTTTATCAACTAATTAATCAGAAATTGAACTAATTAACTCCTTTTATGGTTACAATTCTAATGAAGAATGCTACCTATGTATATCAGTAGTTGTGAAAGTAATGGAAACTTTAGCAAGAAATATTTTTTTAATTTTTATTAAAGTTGAGTTTGATACACAATTTGAGAAAGAATTTAGAGCAGATCTGATCTTTGGCGTGTTTAGCAACAGACAGGTATTTAGTAACATGCAACAGGCAAAGCAAAAAAATGTTTAACACGCAACTAATTTTTCTTTAGCAGTGTGGCAATAAATAAGTGTTTAGCAAAATGCAAGCAAGTAAAAAACAATAAATTAGCAACAGGCAACAAATGAATGTTTAGCAACATGCAACAAGCAAGTGTTTAGCAGCAAGTAACAAACTAATATTTAGCAATTTGCAACAAGCAAATGATTTACAACATGCAAAAGAAATGTTTAGCAAAATGTAATTAATATTTGTTCAGCAACGTGCAGCAAATAAGTGTTTAGCATAAAGCAGACAAACAAAATTAGCAATATAGAACAAATAAATGTTTAGCAACATGCAAGAAATGTGTTTAGCGGCAAGAAACAAATTGTTGTTTAGCAACTTGCAACAAGCAAATGATTAGCAACATGTAACAAACAAATATTTAGTAACTTGCAAAAAAGAAATGTTTAGCAAGAGGCATAAAGCTCGTCTTTAGCAACAAAAATAGAAATGTTTAGCAACGTGAGACAAACATGTTTTTAGCAACATGCAATAAATAATTCCTCCGTATCATACAAAAAACAAAGAAACACAGTAGAGTTTAGCAACATGCAACATGCCCTACAAAAAAGTGCCTATCAACGTGCAGCAAACAAATGATTTGGAACGCGCAAAAAACATGAAATGGTTTACAATCTACAACAAACAAACTGCAGCATTTGAAAAATAAATGCATAACAGAATGTAAGACTAAATGGCAAAGGAAATTCGCATTAAACTAACAAAGAAATTCGTGGTCCATAAAGTAAAGTTGCAGAATGGTACATGCAGGAGTGAGGCATATCGACAGACAGGGCAAATGAGTTCAAAAATGAATGTGGTAAATAGGTGCATATGTGTCAAACAATGTATGTGTGTGTATATATATATTGCTCTAATAAAAGGAAAATATGTAATGACAATTATTTATAACTTGTCATATATATCACTCTGTTTGTCTGGAGCCCAACCACGGATTTACAATATAGAATTGTGATGAGCTATAACCTTGAACCCTGCTATAAGTATACATGAAGTTCTTCACTAATCTAAACAAGATTGCTAGCCTGGTGTGCCAACAGAGAGCTTATATTGCCAGGATTGATAATCCCTCACTATTATCTCTGTCATATATATAGTAAGAAAAAGGAAGTAGAAGAATTTCGATAATCCTCACAAGGTGAGTTGTAATGCAAAATATATATATATAAAATAAAAGAAGAAAAATGTACACAGCTTACACAGTTTTAATATATTTTTAATATATTTTATAAGTGAAAGACTATCGTGTTTGGCGACCGGTTTCGATTTCGCTAATCATGACATAGAAATTATTGTAATTTCGTATTTTCTTAAGATTTTAGTCCATGGTGTGTATGGGGGTTTTTGAATGTAATAAATCAACAGGTAGAAACTATAAGGGGAGGTAACTGGTGATCGGTACAGGGGAGGTAATTGTTCATTTTTGGGGGAGGCGTGAATAAATATGCAAAAACTCAAAAGCTAAAACAGTGAAATGAAATATTTACAGCGATGAGTATGTGAACTTGGATTAAAATATATACTGAAACCAAAGCTGGTTATGTGTTCATATTTAGGCGTGATCTATATTTTTCGATAAATAAATTTTATTTGTTAAAATGTTCTTGTACAGAATTTTTTCTTTGCACTGACAGATGGGGAAAATTGTGAAGTTTGGTTATTTATTATCTGCACATCTCTCTATGTGTTCGCTCAAAGGAATCTGCCTGTACTGTGGTAAACGGATCTGTTCTTTATGTAGTATGGTACTCCGTCTAAGTGCCATACTTGTCAGTCCTATATAGTTATATTTACAACCTGAACCAGTTCTAACATAAATTAGATTCTCAGCAACACAAGTGATTTGGTTTTAATTGTGAACCTCTCTCCTTGTTTGTATAGGAATTGCGAACCTTCTTGCTGGTTGGGGCATGTTCCACAGTTTGGACGCTCACAGTTTTTAACCATTGGTTTCGTAGTTATTGTGTGAAGCTTCGCATTTGTCAGAAGTCCTTTCAGCGATTTGTGTTGCTTTTTGCATTTGATGAATTTATCTGTTTTCAGAATGTTGTTCATTTTTAGATCCCCAGTGAGTACAAGTAGATTTTGTACAACAGTGTTGTATGCCTCATTATTTCTAGGGTTGTGCATTGATATATACAGTAGTGTTTTGAGATGTGGTGTGGTGTCACGTTTTGTTTCCCTTAGTGTTTTAATGCCCAATTCCTTAGCACGCTTAATCCCATCGTCTATAAGTGAGGGTGGATATTGTCTTTCAGTTAGTATTGTTCTATAGTCTTGAAGACTAAGATCCCAAGTATTTTCATCAGAAAGTATTGTGCAAATTCTTTTTTGCTAAATTTAAGGAGATATTTCTTTTGATGTGTTTCGGGCGGCATGAGCTAAATAGGAGATATTATTTCGAGTCCGTTGGTTTATGATAAATGGTTATAATTTGGTTACTCATTTACCTGTTTCAGTCATTTGACTGTGGCCATGCTGGAGCATGTTGACTTTTTTTTACCATAATATCTAGGAAAGGCAGCTACACTTTGCTATATTCCATTGTGAATTGAATGTTAGGGTTTAGTATTGATTTGAATTCCAAAAGTCTTTTTAATGGTCTCCTTCCAAATGATAAAGCAGTCATCCAGATATCTTTTCCAATTTTCTCTTATATAATGGTGAAGTAGTTGTCCCTATTTTGCAGTAATACTTCATATACGGCGAATTCAAAATATTTCAATCTTAGGTTCGCAAGAACAGGGACTGCATTCGTTCCCATCGCAATTCCGCATTTATGACGATAGTAGGTGTCGTCAAATAGGAAATAATTGTTCTGAAGTATAAATCTTAAGGTCTCAATAATAAAAACCTGGTTTATGCGTTCCAGAAGTTCTTCGAGATACTTTTCCAGCCAGAATGTTATCACTCCTTTTCTATAGTCATGTGGGATATTGGTGTAAAGATTAATAACATCGAAGGAAACCAATAATATTTCTTCATTAGTTGTTTTTGTTAGGTAGTGACGAAAAAGGGTTTCAAGAGGATGTCTAGAAAATTGCTTGGACAATCTATCTTACCCTTCTCTCTCTCTCCCTCTCTCTATCTCTGTCTATCTATCTCTATCTCTTTCTCTCTCTGCCTCCTCTCTCTCTCTCTCATTCGTTCTCTGATAATGTGTGTGCGCATTTTCTATAGGTGTATGTGGAGGGGGACGTGTTTGTACTAATCGGGGTGATTTAGTGTATTCTAATGATGATCTCGTTTTTCAACCGCTCTTTCTATGTCTCTCAATCTAGATGTCTATATTTCTGCATGCATGCGTGTGAGAGCGTGTGTTTGCTTCCAGTGCTAAAAAGAACTATAACCAAAAGGCCATCACCAAAGCAGTTTCACTGACAGGTAAGCTGTGCCAAATCGCTAGCAGCTAAACAGCCACGCCCAATCACCCAATTCCGCAGTAAAATATAGATCGATACAATAAGTATCAGAGCCAGTTTGATCGGCCTTCATTTCTGGAAGGAAGTGCCCCAGAATAGTTACATTCCAGAGAAGGAAACTTATAAAAGAAACATAAATATAACGTAACAACAACAACAAACACAAGAAAAATGCAACAATAACGAAACATGACCATTAAAATATCTGTGAAGTTAATGACAACAACAACGCCTATAATAACAAGAGCATTGCGAATTCAAATAATAGACACATACGCCATAAGATCAATAATAATAAAAAAACCTTCAGCACCATAACAAAACAATAGTAAAACAATGACAACAGCCACAACAACAATAAAAGCAATGGAATAGCAAGCAGCAATGGGCCAACAATAACTGTTACTACTGCTGATACTGTTACTACTAAACAACAAAGCTGTATATGAAAAGTGCAAGAGAAACGGATAGTGAGATACTTAGAGATGAGAGAAGATAGAGAAAGAGATAGAAAGTGTGGTGTATGTGAAGAGACAGAGATAGATAGAGAGAGGGAGAGAGTTGGAGAGAGAACGTAAGAGAAAGAAAGTGAGAGAGAGAATGTATGTGTATGTGAGTGAGAGAGAAGAAGAGGGGGAGAAAGAGAGATTAGAATGAGTTACATAACATAAGCGATATGTAATCTTGTGCGCAAAAATTTGTGTGTGTGTGTGTTTATATATATACACACAAATTATATATATATATATATATATATATGTGTGTGTGTGTGTGTGTGTGTGTGTGTTATGTGTGTGTGTGTGCATTTAAATATACATAGATATGTGTACATATAGGCATATACATACGCATATATATCCACATACACACATATACATATATGCGTAAAGAGAGTTAGGCACACGCATATATATATATATATATATATATATATATATATAAGCGTATTCACACATACAGACATGTGCACACATACATTCAAACTTCCATATACACATACACACACACACGCATACAAATAGGAAATGTTTTTCTAAGTTATCCGAAATAAGTGCCTGAAGTGTGAGAGATGTGGAAACGCAGTGCGTTGAGCATCTATCAGTGACCAAACAGATAAACTAACAAAAGACGGAACAACAACAACAACAACAACAACAACCATGATAATAATGATGATGATGATGATGAAGATGATGATGATGTTGATAATAATCATAATAATAATAATAACAGTGCGGCTAGTAGGGTAGTTGTGTGTGTGATAAGAAGTAGAAAAGCTGGTGTTAAGATAAGTTTAACAAAGAACTGATAAGACAGAGTCTGTGTGGTGTACTGCTTTGGAAAATATTACATATATGACTGCACACGCTCACACACACACACACACACACACACACACACACACACACACACACATATATATATATATACGCATGCATGCATACACACATATTTATCTTGCTTTTTTCTTGCTCAATCTACCCTCTCTATCTCTATCTCTCATATTCTGTATATACGTGTATGCCTATATATATACGTATGTGCACGTATATTATATTATATACACATACATACACACGCAGGCACAGACACACACACATGCTTACATATATACGTATATATTATACATTACATACACATACATATACACACATACACATATATATGCCTACATATATGTGTATATATTATATATTATACATACACTTATGTTTTATACACACACATAAATGTGTATACATAAGTAAATATAGCTCCATGTTTATGAGTATATATCTGTGTGTATGTAAATCTATAAGTATATTCACACACATGCACACACATATCTGCACAATGAGAGGGAGATTAGATAAATAAACAGATACAGTTATCAATGTCTACACACATACACTTCATACACTTATTCATGTGTGCATGTTATGTATATGTGCATATGTGCATGTGTATGTGTGTGTGTGTGTGTGTGTGCGTATGTGTGTGTGCGTATGTGTGTGTGTTTAACAACCATCAAATCTGCTGCATTATCCTTCAAATGTGTTTTGCTTTCTAGCGCCACTCCATCCACTACTTGGCCTTCTCTAGGCCGTCAACGTATTGGCGATGTCGATCTATCACAAGTCTGCTCTCAGTCGTTCATCCAATCGTTTCTGTGACCGTCCACATTGTTGTTAGCTTGGTCAGATCTTTAAGGTTTCTTCGGTTACTGAATTCTCACCACTGTTCGCCATATACCCTTACAAGTGAGGGCGTTTCTCATAGATCCTTTCAGAGAAGCACGCTAGTCCTATCTATAACCCTACATCTTCACTTCACGGTGTGACCTAACATAATCAGACTCAGTGTTTAACGCAATAAACCACATTCCAATGATACGCGTTGTCTGCTCACGTTTCACTTTTGCCAGCCGACACTCACATTCGTTAAGAGCTATTGTATGCAGTACCCACTTAGAGAACTTCACCTGTAAATTTCATAAAAGAAATGCATCATCCAATCATAGAAAACTCCAGAGATGTCTCAGTCTCACCCACAACTATGAACATTTGTGAACATTTGTTGAACATTTGTGAGGGTATCCTCTTCAAATCATATAATGAAGAACAGGCGCATGAACTGGGCGATTTTAGTCAGGCTCTGATCATTGTTATTGATATTGTTGTTCAAGAGCCAAATTCCATATTTTCTTTTCGCTGCTTCCGTGGATTCCCATGACTCTCTGTCGCCATCCAATTCCATTTTGAATTTGAATTGGGAGCTTTGAAAATTGCAGTTCGATTTTAACGGATATGTTTTCAAAGCTATATTGGAAGTGACAAAGGATCATATTCGGCATATTTTGCTTTATGAGTTCAATAAAGGCAATAACGCAACGAAAAGTGCGAGGAATATTAATGCAGTATATGGGGATCGGACAGTAAGTGTAAGCCAGTGTCAACGGTGGTTCCAGAAATTCCGAGCCGGAAACTATAGCCTAGAAGACGTGCGTCATCCTGGAAGATCTGTAGAGCTCGACGAGGATGTCCTACAGACCCTGGTGGAACAAAATCCCATCGTAACTGTTGAGTAACTAGCTGAGAAGCTTGGATTTGGTCATTCAACCAGTCATTCGAGTCAGCGCTAGATGAAAAACGATTATCCTTGGTTTCAAGACGAAAGGTATTCTTCCATCAGGATAATGCTCGGCCACATACAGCGAGGATGACATTCCAAAGGCTGGAGCACTTTGAATGGGAAATGATTCCCCACCTACCATATTCGCCGGACATTGCCCCTTCTGATTATTACTTATTCCGCAGTCTCCAGAATCATTTTGAT
>NC_068993.1:38944581-38961438 GCF_001194135.2 Octopus bimaculoides | reverse complement strand
ATATATATATATATATACAATACAGAATATATAACAGCATGTTTACATGGCAGTCCTAGCGTAAAAAATGTAGATATATATATGTGTGTGTGTTTGCTTGCTGTGTGTATGTATTTGTGATTGTGTATGAGCTGTTATATGTATGCGTATGTTTATGTATGTGTATGCAATTAGCGTCTTGACTTTTGAGAATAATAGAATAACGTATTCCACTTAAGTAGCTTCAATTAGTCGTTGCTCATTATTATTATTATGATTAACATTTAAACATTCATTCATTCATTTATACATTTATTATTAATATTATTGTTGTTGTTATTAATATTATTATTATCATCATTATTAGAAGTAGTAGTAGCAACAGTAATAGTATTAGCATTATTAGCACTAATATTTTTATTCTATTGTGATTTTTGTTAGATACTCTTTGTTATTCATTATTGATGTAATTATTCTTATTTTCATGATTATTATTATTATTATTATTATTATTATTATTATTATTATTATTATTATTATTATTATTGTTATTATTATTGTTATTATTATTATTATTATTATTATTAGTATCATTGTTACTGTTTGATGCCTGCCTTTGTTTTACGTATATATTTATTTATTCATTTTATCAACTTCCACTTCCATTTTTCAATAGATCAATTAACACTAAATAGTTTTGTATTGTTTCTCGGAGACAAAATACAATATAAAGACAATCTCAAAGCTAATTGTTTGTAATTACAAATTTCTTTCCTGTAATCTGTTTCCATTTATTTCAAACATATAATTATTACCATATCTTTCTTTTTGTTTTTGTTCTTTGGTTCTTTGTTCATCAAAGAAAGAGGGGAAAATTGCATTCTTAAAGTGGCACTAAAGTGATGTTCTTAAAGAGATATTCTTCATAGTACATTCTTAAAGCGACACAAGGAATCAAGGAATATAATAATATTTTAGAATCTGGAAAGATTCCACTTAGCCTGGATTATACATCAATGACTATTTTGTATTGACATTAGGACATGAATAATTACATATACATACATAAATACATACATACATACATACATACATACATGCACGCATGCATTACATGCATACATACACATACATACACACACATATATACATACATGAATACATACAGACATACATACGTACGTACATGCATGCATACATACATGCATACATACATCCATATATATATATATATATATATATATATATATATATATGCACGAACGTGTACTCACAGACAAACATACCCACACACATTCTTTTTCTCTCTTTCTCTCTTTCTCTCTCTCTTTCTCTCTTTCTCTCTCTCTTTCTCTCTCTCTCTCACACACACACACACACATACGTTATAACCCACATCCATACAACCACATATATATAGAACCAAAAATCTAAGAGAGTATTTCAATGAAGATATCGCGAACGGCGAGAAAAGAAATTAAACAAACATAACTCATTGATTTATTAATGAGTTATGTTAATGAGTCGAGTTATTAATTGTTTAAAAAGTTAACTAAGTGACGAGTAATAGAGAAGGGAAATAGAATCAGTGTGTGTATACTATGGGCATAATGACCCTACCCTCCAAGATACAACAAAAAATGTTGTCCATTATTTACATTATTTACATTTGATGGTTAGTTATCTTTGTCTTCTTTGTTGTTAACACGTTTCGGCTGATATACCCTCCAGCCTTCATTTCGAACCTGGGTTCTCATTCCTGAGGTATTTTTCGATGTTATTATTATTATTATTATTATTATTATTATTATATTTTAATAAGGATTGACGTAACTCTTCACAAAGGTAAACAGTCAAGACGAAGAGCGCGATTCGATTGTAAGATATTTTTATTATCATTATTATTATTATTATTATTATTATTATTATTATTATTCAGGTCACTGCCTGGAATCGAACTTGGAATCTTGGGGTTAGTAGCCCGCGCTCTTAACCACTACGCCGTATGCTTATACATTAGGAATGAGAACCCAGGTTCGAAATGAAGGCTGGAGTGTATATCAGCCGAAACGCTGTGTTAACAACAAACAAGATGAGGACAAATATCCGTCAAATGTAAATAATGTAAATAATCCCTCATCTCTTAAATATAGAACTGAAAAAAATGTGTTTTATTAAAAGTGACATGGTTACGGCGTTCGGATTTCAATCCAGTTTAATGTATCAAGGGATGAGCTGGAAGAATTGTTAGTACGCCTGGTGAAATGTGTAGCTGTATTTCGTCTGCCCTTGCGCTCTGAGTTCAAATTCCAGCGAGGCTGATTTTGTCTTTCATCTTTTCGGGGTCGATAAAATAAGTACCACCTGAACACTGGAGTTGATGTAATCCACTTAACTACTCCTGAGTAAAAGCATAAAAGCTGCACCCGTCTACCAAGCCATGTCGAGCCTGTGTGGAAAAGTAGGCTCGTCAAACCAGTATAATCTGAAGTTCAAAATCCCGAACTTACACATCAGACCGTGAATGGCGACGAGAACAAGTTGAGGCCTTCGTCCTGCAGTTGACTGAGCATAAGCGAGACAATTCAATGTATCAGAATAGTTCTGGAAATTCTTATAAACCAAAGGTGGAGGCGTAGCTGTGTGGCAAGAGGTTGCTTCCCAACCACATAGTTCCGGGTTCAGTCCCACTGCGTGGCTGCTTGGGCAAGTGTCTTCCTCTATAGCTTCAGACCGACTAAAGCTTGTGAGTGGATTTGGTAAACGGAAACTGAAGGAAACCCGTTGTATATATGTGTATGTGTGTGTATGTGTGTGTGTGTGTGTGTGTGTGTGTGTGTGTGTGTGTGTGTGTGTGTGTGTGTGTGTGTGTGTGTGTGTGTGTGCATGCGCAGGGGTGTATGTGCGTGTGTCTTTGTGCTTGTGTTTGTCCTTCCACCACCGCTTAACAACCGATGTTGGTGTGTTCACGTCCCCGTAACTTAGCGCTTCGGCCAAAGACCGATAAAATAAGTTTCAGACTTTAAAAAACATAAGTACTGGGGTTGATCCATTCGACTCAAAATTCTTCAAGGCAGTGCCCCAGCCTGGCCAAGTAAAAAAGTAAATAAATAAACAAAAAATATATATATAATAAATCCTCTTATATGATGAAACAGAGATTAAATTTTTCACAAATTCATTTAACTACTGGTGAATATTAATATCTCAGAAAATAATATGTCGAGACAGAGAAACTGTCTTTAGCTTACCATGGATGCCAACGTTTGCTACACACATAAAATCTATGGTAGCTGAATTTATGCATGAGAAAGTTCTTAAGCTTCACGAAGTTCTTCAGTTCAGGATCCCTTTCACATAAGGTCAACAGCAAACGACTCCAAGGCGTATGTCACAGCGTCACCAGTTTAGAATATCTATCACAGATTCTGTGTATCCTTGATGAGGAATATAAAGTTGATATAAAACCAATTGAAGTATCAAATGCATGATAAATTCTCTCTCTCGATGATAATTATTTTTCTAATTTATCAGCAATAGGTAAGATAACGATATTATGCAACAGCAATGGAGGAAATAATTCTTGAACCATTCCATTAAGTGTCTTAATCGAACACATCATTCTCAACAAAAGATGATTGAGGAATAAACAGGACTTTGGATATGAAATGGATTATTATTATTGAAAACTGTTAATCCCCATAACATTTTAGTGAAGATCTATGGCAGTCAGAAGAATTGCGACTACGAAGCATCACAAGTGCGAGTGAATAATAGACCGAGGGAGAGAGAGAGAGAGAGAGAGAGAGAGAGAGAGAGAGAGAGAGAGAGAGAGACAGACAGACAGACAGCTAGATAGATAGATAGATAGATAGATAGTTAGACAGGCAGATAGATAGATAGATAGATAGATAGATAGACAGACAGACAGGCAGATAGACAGGCAGATAGATAGATAGATAGATAGATAGATAGATAGATAGATAGGCAGGTTTCGGGAGATTTTTTTTTTTTAGACAGTTTTCTATTAAAGGGATAAAGAGACAGAGTGAGATAGAATGTGAAACAGAGAGAAAACAGAAGAAATAGAGAAAGAAAGACAGAGAAATGGATAGAAGGAGAGAGAGAGAACTACGGTGATGGAAAAGAAACAATGTGAGAGGAAGAACTGCAAAAGGAATGAAATCCATTAAAGTCTGAGCACAAAAACACGAGTGAAGTATTGTTTTGTTTGCCCTGCGTCATGAACGATTGCTCCAGATAGCTCTTACAGATATTTTCATTATTGTTATCACTATTATTATTATTATTATTGTTATTATTGTTATTATTATTATTATTATTATTATTGATGTTATTATTATGATCGTTGTTATCGTTATCGATATTGTTATTATTCAGATCAGGAACAATTGCAATGATAACAATAAGGAAATATAGAAAAGAAGAAAAGAAAAACGACGATGGTGATAACAACAACAACAATAACTACTACTACTACTGATGCAGCAACAGGAACGCTTTTAACAATAGCAATATCTCTTGTATATGCCACAAGGGCAAGAAGAAGTAGTAAGCGTTTTATTACTTGTACAGAAAAGTGAGGAACACAGGGCAGAGAAGGTACAACCACGAATATTAAAGAGAGGTGCACAGGCACATAGGACGCAAAGGAAATAGATAGATAGATAGATAGATAGATAGATAAAGGCCGGGGAGCGTAAGGAAACTTCACTGCTTCCTTGTGGTAATAATGGTTTCAAATTTTGGTTCCTGGCCTGCAATTTCGAGTGGAGGAGGTAAGTCAATTATATCGACTCCAGTGCTCAACTGGTACTTATTTTATTTTATCGACCTCGAAAGGAATGAAAGGCAAAGTCTGAGTCCAAATTCATTGGAATTTGAACCCAGAACGTACAGGTGTACGAAATGCTGCTGAGCATTTTGCCCGGCGTGCTAGCGATTCTGCCAGCTCGCTGCATTTCCCTCTTTATAGTAAATAATAACAGTAGTTTTTAATATAGTCACAAGGCCTGAAATTTGTCGGGAGAAACCTGGTTTCCGTGGCGTATAAATGACTTGAAATCTCCCTGTACGGGACGCCGGTCACTCGTTTACAGCTGAGTAGACTAATGTAACGTGAAATGAAATGTTTTACTCAACAACACAGCGCATCGCCCGGTCTAAGAATCGAAACCACAATCGTATGATCGTGAGTGCAATACTGTAGCCACTAAACAACGCGCCTTCAATTATTTTCACTTTTTTTTAATGACGTTGTAAAATTGGAAAACAAATTAAACCTCTCCTCAGTATGGCTTGAACTCGGAGCTTAAAAGCCGTAACTAAATGTCTCAAAATAAGAAAAACATTTTTCCCGACGCTCTAACGATTCTGCAAACCCATTCTCAATGTTCTTGTTTAGACACAAGCTCAGTAAACCCGAGGGGAAAGGGGTTAGTGAATTAAATCGATCTCAGTACTTACCTGGTGCCTTTTTCTCGATTCTGGATGTATGAAACGAAGCGTCGGCAGGATTTGAACTCAGAACATAAAGAGCCGGAAAATATAAAGTAAGTAATGATCCTACTGTTGTACCGCTAATCTTGAGTAATAACTATAGGCACAAAGTCAGACATTTTGGGATTATATTCGATCCCAGGACTCAACTGGTACTTTTTTCATCAACCCCGGAAGGATGATTGGCAGTCAACCTCACAACATAAAGACGGACGAAATGCAGCTAAGTATTTTGTCCGACATACTACTTCGCTGCCTTAGTAATAATGGTAATAATGGGTTCGAATTTAAGTACAAGGCCATCAATCTTAGAATTTGGTAGGTACTTTATTTTATGAATCCGGAGAGTTGAAAAACAAAGACACCCGCCAGGATTTGAACTCATAGCATAAAGAGACGAACCAAATACCTCAGGAAATTTTGTCCGACAATCCAATGACACTGTGGATCCATCGCCCAACTAAGAGTAATGAGTTCTGATTCAGGCACAAGGCCAGTAATTTTTTCAAGGAGAAAGAGACGTAGTGAAAACTGTTTACCCCCGTGCTTTAGACTGGTACTTTATTTTATCTATCCCAAAAGGATGCAAGACAAAGCCAACCTCGGTGGGATTCGAATAATTCTATTGAGATGTATTTAGCTTCTATTGTTATGATTCAATTTACTTTTAAGGTTCGAGAATATGATAGACATAATCAAGTAAACAGAACCTTGTATGAATTTTATATCTCTTCCATTCCTTTGTTCCTAGAAAACGCTTATTTAACGATCATGTTTCCTAGTTATAAAATCCTTCCAATTTTCTCCTTTTCGTAGGTTTAATAATTCTGAGCAAATTTGTCGTCAAAATATCTAAAATGAAGAGTCAAATCGATATCAACTGACAGCACAAAAGATGTGACAAGATCTCTGAAAGGTTTCCTTGTCCGTTGTGCAAAGCAGATAAACATCGCCACAATTCCACTTCCATTTTTTTTTTCTTTTCAGCATCGTGAAGCATTAATGTCGCGATCTACACACTGTGCTTAATCCAACTGTGGAAAGAAAAGTGATTAATTTCATCAAATCAAGACTTCTATAATTCCACTTCTTCACACAGTTCTGCATGGCAATGAACGTTCCATTTCTTAATTCGTTTTGTTTCATATCAAAGGCTACGACGTTTATGAACTGGAAAAACAAAATAAAAAAAGGATGGCACTGTTCTCTTTCTTGACAGCAAAACCCTCCGCATTCATTGAACATTTAACAGACAATAGTTGATCGGGTCGACAAAGATATTTCCCAAATATATTTACTTGGTTGACTAAAATCTCCTTAATGAATCAATCTAGCGAAAGAAAGAAAACTTGTTTCGAAGAGCAGGATAAATACTTTCTCTTGTAAGTCGGTGTCTTGGAGAAATACCATTCAAAGGTGTGACTTCAGCATATGCCGGTTGGTGTTCCTTTTTTATTTTTTTTGTTATTGGTCGGGGAGGGCGGTGGGATTGTAGTGCAAGATGCAGAAGTATTACAGGCACTAATGTATGAGTCTATGACTCAGCTGCGAATTAGTGGCTCATTATTTTCCTTCTTCAATAGATTTTCTATATTAATATGACTTAGGACATTAGGGCGGCGAGGTGGCAGAAACGTTAGCATGCCGCGAAAAATGCTTAGGGGCATTTCGTCCGTCTTTACGTTCTGAGTCCAAATTGCGCTGAGGTCTACTTTGCCTTTATCCTTTCGGGATCGATAAAATAAGTGCTAGTTGATCACTGGGGTCGATGTAATCGCCTTATCTTCTCTCCTGAAATTGCTGGTGCTGTAGCAAAATTTGAAACCAATATGACTTAGGACATTGCGGTTAGTTATCAATGAGTGCATCGCAAAATGTTGTTATATTATCCGGATGTGCCACGTTCTGAGAAAGGTTGGAAAGGCTTATATTAATGGTCAGGCCTATGTCTTGTTGATATAGTTAAGTTGGCCGAGCAGAAAACGATCTTGTGGCATGATAGATCCCTTCATTGATTCCAAACAAATCTCAACATACTTATCATTATTGAATTGAGCTTGTTTGGATTAACCGAATCGTTCGGTTGCTGAAACATATCTATGGTCGCCAGTTCTTTAAATGCCAGCAGTGGTCTACTTTCAGAACTAGGTGACCTTAATCAATATCATCGATATAATTCCATCTTTCAACGGCTTGTGGCTTTCACCATTGATTCCTGTAACAACATTACACATTCACCATGCTGCTTTCAAAGGAATCCGATGCTGATTCATATTTTGTCTTCAAACTGGTAGAGCTAGGTTAAATCTGCCTGTAGTAAAACTGTTGCCTCTATAGCTCTTTGTGTCGTAGAGATATGTAAATTCCACTTGCGTATCCCTCCTCCACTAATGATTTCTAAGACGAGAATCATTAATCGGATATATACTTGAGCATAACCATTATTTATTTTATATACGTACTCAACAACTAGATTACTGGTTTCAAATTTTGGCACAAGGCCAACAGGTTTGGGGGAGGGATAAGTCTATTACATCGACCCAAGCGCTCAGCTGATACTTATTCTATCGATCCCGAATTTGAAAGCTGAACGTAAAGACGGATGAAATGCCGCTAAGCATTTCGCCCGGTGTGCTAACGATTCTGCCAGCTCACCACCTTCAGCAACTAAATTATTGACATCCTGAATTAGTCACGTAATCTTGTGTATATCTGAAAATCAATTGAAATTCTAAGAATACATTTAAGAGACATTTATATACTCTCATATACTTCTGCAAAAGGTTACCCAAATCTCGTAACTGAAATGCACATGTTCCTATTGGGTTTTTTTTTCCTTCACTAGATACAACTATCACGTTACCTAAATGTAGTTCTTTGAAGCAGTTATATTCAACATGAGCAGCGAATCATCCAGGTTTCACTAAATGGCCCTCGTTACGCGAATTAACTTTCTTTAAATTCAAATGACTAGACAAAAACATCTTGTTCGTGGTATTGTTATAGGAGAGCGAGGAGTATTCGACCATAAACCCTCACCGCAGAGGTAACTGGCAATCTGTAACACAGTAGTTATTTGGGGTGGAAACAGGTAACGGTTTTTCTTTTTCTTCATTATTATGGGAAAAGAAAGGACATCCCAATTACCGCAAATAGAAGTTAAGTTAAAATGTCACTCGAGCCTACAGGTCCATTAGGCCAATGATTATGCCGGTTTTTATGGCATGTAAGCGACAAAGAATACAATAGTCTTCAATCCTTGCATGGGTCGTCAATCCATCGTTGGGTAAATGCGCAGCTGTTGCCCATTTTTGTCCGTGCAAACTGAAGCAAAGTTAAACGAAGAGTTTTGCTCAAGGACGCAACGCAACACTCGAATCTGAGAATCGAAACCGCAGTCAGGTGGTCGCGATCCCAATACTTCCAGCCACTTGGCCACGTATCTTCCCTACAAGTAAACTAAACCAGCATTCAGCAGTATCTCTATTACAATACCATTTCACTAACATACAGTCTGATATCATCTACATCTGCGCACATCAGACCTAATCTACTCCTCCCCTGTCCACTACCAAACAACTCGGGCAAACAAGACATTACTGATGCTATTTGCCAAGTGTGAAGTATAGCTGTTAGAGCTTCTGCTTGCTCTTGTTATGTCGTTATTATCAACGTCGTTGCTGTTCTCTTCGCATCTCTTTTCGATGCCAATCTTAATGCTGTTACATTCGCTTCATTTCTCTCGCTTCAATTCTGCCATTGTTAAACTTACTTTGTTTTGGGTGTTTTGCTCTCTCTCCTGATTTTATTTTACAATTATCATTTTTATTGTTTTTGCTGTTGCAGTTGTTGTTGTTGTACTTTTACTACTGTTGTTAACACCATTTTTTTTTCTTTTTCAAATTGCCGTCACAAAATATACTCTTTTTTTTCCCCTTCTTGCTCCTGTTCATTCATGCCTGCCGGAATTGTTATCACCTAAAGCCTTCTCATATCGGTTTTAATCTACTCTAGCTGTCATCAGTTGCTCAGTAAATTCTGTTGACTTTTACAGAAGCAGCCAGCAGCAAATTCTCAATTTCTTTTCTTGCTTGCCATCGACATAAAGCAACTTTCAGTTTTCTGTTAAAGTATGTGTATGTTATGTGTGTAATACGGAGAGGAAGAAAGAAAAATAAAGAGATAGGAGAAGTAGAGATAGAAAAAGATATTGCGAGAGAAAGAGAGAGGATAGAGAAAAAGAGTAAATAGTGAAAAGCGTTTTTCTCCTTGACTTTCATAGCACCGCAATTTCATAATACGAAAAAGAAAAAAAAAAGAAAGAAAAAAGGAGACAAACATAATAATAAAATAATAATGATGCAAATCACGCCTGTTCTACCATCTATTCAGCCCAAAATTGTGGAGCCCGAAAACAAACGTCTGAGGTTGTCAACAACCAACAACAACAACAACAACAACAACAATAATAATAATAATAATAATAATAATAATAATAATAATAATGTCAAAATCTTTGCAATTGATGATGATGATGATGATGATGTTGATAACAATTGTGCTGATAATGGTGGTGCTGACTATCACAATCAAAATAAGGACTATAATAACGATGTCAATAATGAAAAATATGATGACAATAATGATGATGATGATGATGATGATGATGATGATGAAGATGATGAAGATGGTGATGATGATGACGACGATGATGATGATGATGATGATGATGACGATGATGATGATGATAATAATGATGATGAGCAGGAATACGAAGGGGAGGACGATGAGAGGGAAGAGGAGAAGAATGATGATGAGAAGGAGGAGGATGGTGGTGGTGGATGGTGGCAGTGGTAGTGGTTGTAGTGGTGGTGATAATGATGATGATGATGAAGAGGAGAAGGAGGAGGAGGAGGACGACGACGACGATGGCCACGGTAATGATTATGATGACGACTATAATGGTAATGAGGAGGGGCAGGATGGTGATGATCATGAAGGCGATGATGATGAGTAGGAAGAGGAGGAGGAGAACGATGACGATCATGGTTTTTTTTGGTTAGAACAAAAACAAAAAAACAAAAAAGCAAAAAAGAAACAGCATCATCAATAACAACAATGAAAAAAAAAAGAAAACCAAAATTAAAATATAAATGAAAAATGTATTGTTGTTTTGTTTTTTCCTCAAACGTCTTTTCTTTCTGGAAAAAAAAATATTTCGTACAAAACGGAAAAAATAGAGAGAGAATAGTGAGGGGAGGAAGAGAAATAAGAAGGACACGAGCCAAAAGAAACAACACCAACAGCAGCGCCAATAAGAACGACAATAATAATAGCAATAATAACAATAATAATAATAATAATAATAATAATAATAATAATAATAATAATAATAATAATAATAAATTCTCCCCTAAAATGTACAAAAATGTGGGATGGTGGGTGGGTGGGTAACGAAAAAAGACCAGGAATTTTTCTGTGAAAGCATTGTGTTGTATGCAGAAAATAGCTATTGTGTTCTTTAAAAGACAATAATAATAATAATAATAATAATAATAATAATAATAATAATAATAATAATAATAATAATAATAATAATGCCGATGATGATACGACGATGAATGATGATGATGATGATGATGATGATGATGATGATGATGATGGCGATGATGAGGAGGCTGATGATGATGAGGAGGATGAAACATAAAGAACTCTTCTGTTGGAGGAAAGAAATAAAAATTAGGAAAAAAACAATCAAAAACACAAGACAACCCTTGGAACGAGCCACAATAATAACGACTTCCACATATAAGGACAGTCATAGACAGACAAACAGACTGACAAACCACACGTAAACTCCTTTAAGATACGTAACATAGAAACAAACGTAGTAACCGCATCACACATACACAGACGTATGTACACGTACGTTTACACATACACACAAATACGTCAGCATATATGCATATATATACAGACAGACATACTATATAACATGTAGAGAAACAACAAAAATGATGAAAATGAAGAAGAAAGGGAGAAAACAGTGAAATGTTCATGTTGAATTTCTTTGGAACTAACACAAAGACGAGTAAATTAAGCCGAAATAAATGGATTAGCTGAAGCACACGAATGACGCTTTATCAAAAGTTGGCTTAAATTCCAGAACTTGTTCTATTACCAGGTAGACAATGGCACTGACCAGCCTTCGCAACAGTCGGTCGTTTCAACAGAGCAGCGGCATCGAAATAAAGGAGTCGCTGGTTTTCGCTGGTATGGTGGGGGTGGGGGTGGTTGTGGTGGGGAGTGTTGAGTTAGATGGTAGGTTGGCCGACTGGTTAGTTGGTTGGTTTTCTTGTTTGTTTGTTTGTTAGTTGGTTGGATGGTTAGTTGGTTGGCCGGTGAGATGGATGGATGGATGGATAGTGGGAGGTAAGAAGAAGAAGAACAACAACAACAACAAGGTGATGGTTATGGTGGTGGTGAGAAAGGGAGTAGGCAAAGGAAAAGACTATGGCAGCGGCGACGGCGGTGGTAGCGGTGACGGCGGCGGCGGCGGCGGCAGCGGCGGCAGCGGCGGCAGCGTCGACGTTTGCGGTGCCGTTGTCATCGTTGTTGTTAGAAAACAATGTATTTTATTCTATTTATTTGCATCATGTATGTTTGCGTGTCTGCTAGTATGTGTGTGTCTATACATATATATGCATATATCCAAATATGTGTGCGCATGTGTATGTATATTTGATCATATGTATGTGTGTATATGTGTGTGTCTGTGTACGAACATGTGTTTATATATTATGTATACGTATGTATGTGTTCGTATATATATGCATGTTTGTGTGACTGCTTATATATTTATTTATGTCTATATGTCTATCTACACAAATGGATGTACATGTATGCATGTTGCTCTATGTATATATATATATATATATATATATATATATATATATATATATATATATATATGTGCAAACAAATATGTGCGCGTATATGTATGCATATATACATGTGTATATATCTATATCTATATCTATATATATATATATATATATGCTTTTACCGCTCATTTTCGTTTTCTTGTATTCCGCTTCTCTTTATTTTATTATTTCATTATATTACTGTTCTATTTGCTATTGTTAATATTGTTGTTGTTGTTGTTGTTGTTGTTGTTGTTCTCACCACCATTGTTAATGTTGTTGTTGCTGTCGTTGTAGTTTTATTGTTTGGCTTATTAATGCTTCTCCTCAATTCCAATAGCCGCCATTATTGATCATCGGTAACAGCACTATTACCATTCTAACATGACTCATTTCGTTTCCATCAATCTGACCCGATGACAGCTACTGTGTTTTTTTATTATTTCTTTGTCATTGTTTTTTTTTTTAATTCTCTATATTTATTTTTTTGTCAAATACATGGGAATTTTTCATTTTCCTGCTTCCCTCATTTTCTTTTTAATTTTTATATTTTCCTTACTGTGTTTTTTTTTCTTTTCCACTGGTTGGTTTTAGTTTTCTGGGGATATTTTCTTTTTCTCCCTTTATCTTTGTTTCCTAAAAACGTAAAAAAATATTCTAAAACTATAATAATAATAATAATAATAATAATAATAATAATAATAATAATAATAATAATAGTGTATATCAAAGAAAAAAAAGGCATTTCTAGATCATTTTTTAATTTTATTTTTCTTGCTCTCAACATCTCTTTGTTACTGTCTCTTTCACCCTCAAACCCAATTTTCTTCTCACCTCTCTCTCTTTCTTCCTTTCTTTTATCTTCTCTCTCTCTCTCTTTCTCTCTCTCATGTATATATATATATATATATATATATATATATATATATATATATATATATATATATATATATATATCGATATGATATTCTGAAAAACCATTCTAGTTTGGTAACATGATTGTCCTTGATTTTTCCAAATACCCTGGTGCCTTCTGTAAAAAGCAATTGAATATCTTTGTTCTTTTCATTAAGCCGTCTTCTGTTTGCATACACTTAACTCTGTCACAATTCTATATTTCTGCAGCCTGGTGCGGTGCTGAGCTATAGAATCACCGCAGCCATTCAGCACAACAACGAGAGAACGGTGCGATATTATGTTTGTCATTTGACTTCTGAGAATCAGATGACAATGAACCGAGTTAGGCTACTGATAGTAGCACAATACAGTATTCTCTATTATTTTCGCCATTGTTCGTTCTTCGTGCAATTCTATTCTTTAGCAGCATATTTGGAAGATTTCAGCGCTATTGGAGACAGAAAACAAAAGAGGGAAAAATCCCAACTTTGCTTCGATTTACTCTCAGTTCAAATGTATACCCCCACCACACAACACACACACACACGCACTCACCTTGGATATATGTGTGTGAGGTTGCGCGTACGTGTGTGTTTGTGTATGTGTGAGCGGTTATGCGTACATATATATGTGCGTGTACGTGTGTGTACGTGTATGTATGTATGTGTGTGTATGCGCGCGTGTTTGTGCGTGCGTGTTGGAATAAATGAATTCCTGGAAATGCTAAAATGTACATTGTCCACTCTGATTCAAATACATCCTTATAGACATGCATCTTTTTCCAGTATTGCCATCAATTCCCGTTTGCACAAATATATACTCACATATATACACATACACGCAATGTATTGATGTATTGATGTATATTTCCTTGTGGTGTGTGTGTGTGTGTGTGTGTGTGTGTGTGTGTGTGTGTGTGTGTGTGTGTGTGTGTGTGTGTGTGTGTGAAATTGGAATACGTAGAAGTGTTGTCTGTAGGCTTCGCCATTAACTCTTCTATTGGCTAACATCAGTAACAAACAGCAACATCCTTCCTAACAACTGGAGAAAAAAGATAGCTGAAGACCAGAATTTAGGGCAAGCATGCATGCGAAGGAGGAAGTGTTAGCGAGGATCATATTCGACAACGAGAAGTTTCAGGCAAAAACAGAAGATAGGAATGAGATTGCCAAAAACTTCCCAGATAAAGACCATCTCAACATATTCAATGCCGAAGCCGAATTTTGTGACAAATGGAGAGAGAGAGAGAGAGAGAGAGAGAGAGAGAGAGAGAGAGAGAGAGAGAGAGAGAGAGAGACAGACAGACAGACAGACAGATGGTTGGGGTAAATACTTACATGTAGTCTGGAGCACTCCGATAACGTATCTATGCAGTGTGTATCAGGCAGAACCTCCTACCTCTTCAATTTGTCTTAGCTTTAAAAGGTGGGGTCTGAACCATATCGAAGAAAAAGAAAAATAACATCGACTTCAGACAGTCAACGATGGTACCTTTATATGGCTACTTACCCTGCTAAAAGTAACAGCCAAATCTCCTTCACGTCACACTTGGCTGTCTTAAAAAGTGGATTGGTTACTAAATCGGTGTCGGCTGTACACAATATTAGGTAGGTTGCATGTGAAGTTGAGAATGACTATGTTAATATTAGTATAAGTTTCTATATGTTTTATTACTCGGAACATTTCCGTTTGCATATGTACAACAATTGTTTGAATATAACTTGATACACGAGATTGTGAATGTGAACGTTAAAAGTTTTCATTGTATAGATATTTTAGTTATTTATATGAAAATTGTTCATGGTTATTCAAGACAGAATAAGTTAAAAGTATGAGAACACCTTATTACAAAATTGTTTGCTCATTCTGCGTAGCACCTGAGTTTGTTCTGTTTAAGAGTTCGATGTCCCAGTTTTTATAATATTTAGTTAAGCTTCTAGAACTTTCGGCTGAACTATTTGGCAAGAACTTTCACAAAACTTACTTTCAGGTCTCTCATTGTTTTTGTTACAAATCAGTGGAACCATGCTCAGGTAAGCATTAATGCTTTTTATGATGACAATTAATTTCTGGTGGCTGGTCGTGCTATTTATAGCCGTGGTTCTAAACTGGGAACTTGATCGAAATGGTACAAAGCTCATCAGAAGCCAGGAGGTAACTTCAGCGAATCAACGATCGTACTTTATATGGTTTCTCGGCCTGCTGAAAGTAACAGAAAATCCCCTCAAGTGCCTGCTACAATTCATAAGGAAGTCCTATGTACTCTAGGTCTGGAAAAGAAGGAAAAAGGAAATAGTCTGATGAATATGTCTGATAATTAAGAACTAACACGAGCCTAAACATCAACCTCAACAACAATAATAACAATATTAACTGAAATTGTGCCGCCATACAAACACAATAGCGTGTCAATGAGAGAGCTTTTACGTGGTAGCTCGACTTTCTAGATATAATAACTAAGTCTGTCTAAATTCATTCCCTATTGTCTTAAAGTAGGCATTGGATAGTCTAGATTCATTATTCCTTAAATAAGAAATGATGATCACGTGGCCCCTCAGCTACATCATCTAAAATGTTAATCCTTGACTGCTATATTTAGGAGGTGAACTGGCAGAGTCTTAACCGAATCAGATGAAATGCTTAGCAGCATGTCTTCCGGTTCTTTACGATCTGTGTTCAAATACCGCCGAAGTCGACTTTGTCTTTCATCCTTTCGGGGTCGATAAAATAGATACCAGTTGGGTACTGGAGTCGGTGTAATCGGCTCACACCTTCACCTCAACATTGCTGGCTTTGTGCCAAAATTTGAAATCATTTTCAATAAACGAATGAACTTTTTCTCCGAGAAACGTGAGAGAGTGAGAGAGAGGGGGGGGAGTATCGACAGTTGCAACTGACTCCTAGTTTAATGAATCCAATTTCTTCAATACAGAAACAAGGACTTTGTTTTTCCCAGCTCACACCATCCATCAAACGCAGAGCATTTCCATTTATGTAGCATTTGCTCAGTTGACGTCTCTATAATAGATTTCTGGATATGATTTTCAAACGAATCTAAAACTAGAATCTTTGGATTCGTTAGCGTTACATTAATTTGATAAAGTCATTTAATGTTCTTCTAGGAATCATAAGTCAAGAATTCTCGTCACGACTCCTAGCAGAAATGGGAGAACCTGTATATGGCTACTCAACAAGCTTGTAATGATAACCAAATTTAAGGCGGCGAAATGTTTAATGGTATTTCGTCTGTCTTTACGTTCTGAGTTCATATTCCACCGAAATTGCTTTTCATCCTTTCGGGGTCGATAAATTAAGTACCAATTACGTACTGGGGTCGATCTAATCGAATAGCCCACCTCCCCAGAAATTTCAAGAATCGTTTGCGCGCCGAATAAAATACTCGCCTTTTGTTGCTGCAAGGTCTGCTTGAAATGACAGCTAAACTTTCGTCATTAGCAACTTATTGTCTTTAGTAAAGAAAGGACATAAGAAATCGTGTCCTTTACAGCTAAAAACAAAAGACCGCTTAGCCACGATT
>NC_068993.1:38931565-38944040 GCF_001194135.2 Octopus bimaculoides | reverse complement strand
TGGGAGATTTTACGAAAAAACAACAGACGAAGACAGGTGGTGTAAACAACAAATGGGTGTATTAGTTTAACGCTCGGGAATAGAGAAAGTCTTTGACGTTTATATATATATATAAATATATATATATATATATATTATATATATATATATATATATAATGCGACGGTTTTCTTTAAGTTTCCGTCTACCGAATCCACTCACAAAGCTTTGGTCAGCTCGAGGCTTTGTGCAATGTACCACGTACTGGGATTGAACTTGGAACCATGTGGGCGAAAAGCCGAGTTTCTTATCACACAGCCATGCCTGCGCCTAGTTTTACTAAATATCAATGCTTGACGTGAATATAAATACTGAAAGACCTACAGAGGTTCCAGGAAATCGGGGCCAAGTCTGGAATCACGGTGGCTGCAAACGAGTGAGGCTCTATGAAATGGTCGCTAGATCTGCTAGAAATAGCAATCGAATGTTCTCCAAACCACGCACAAACGTCTTTCAAAAGAAAAGAAAAATAATAAAGAAGTAAATAAAAGCACACATTAGATAATGTCAGTCCGGTGTATAGTGTTCTTGAAAATAATAATAATAATAATAGTAATAATAACATTAATAACAATAATAATAATAATAATAATAATAATAATAATAGACATGATGGTCATTGCGTGGATGCCTTTGATCTTAATTCTGTTCGATCAACAACATACTAGAAATTTGTGTTATTATTATTATTATTATTATTATTATTATTATTATTATTATTATTATTATTGTTATTATTATTATTGTTATTTACTTTATTTTATATAGTTTATTTTTATCTATTTTTGATGTTCACAAACGGGCGATGGTGTTTTGCTGCAAATTAGATATGATACCGCCTACAAAAATATTATATATAAAAAATATTAAGAAAAAAAGAAGAAAACAGATAAGAAAGAGAGAGAAGAAAGAAGTAGGCTTGTTTCTTTTCTTTTCTTTTCTTTTTATTTTCTTGCTTTTTGCGTCTTTTCTTTCGCCAGGTGACAGTTATTGTAACATCCGTTTCGTAGAATGAATATTAGCACCATATTCAACGAAATAACTTCGCATTATAAGATTCTATACGCCAAACGAAAAGCGTCAAATTTGCCGGAAGATATTTTAACCAGTGACCCGTTAAAAAGAAGGCGTAAAAAGTGAAAAACCGGACCGACAAGCTTTAGCACCAAATTGGAAAATATATGTATAAAAAGAAAAAATAATAATAAATTATACACATGAACGTTTCGGTGTGCGTTTGTGTGTTTCAAAGACATGAATATGTATAATAACATTTTTTTATAAATATACAACATATGTATATATATATATATATGGATGTGTGTGTGTGAAATATGTACGTATTAAGCCATAGTTAGTACTTCCTATTTTTTACTTGTTTATATTTTTGAGTGTCGCTTTACACATTTGTATTCTTTTTTTGTTGTTTTTTTTCCTTATTTGTATTACTTCTTAACAGTGAACGAACTGCAGTAATGTCTACATTTTAGCTTTGATCTGTCCAAATTGTTACACAAAAGAAACAATCCCAGCAAATATAATATCATCAGAAATATCATTGTAAAAGAATGAAAGATTACGTTTAGGTTACGGCTGTGTGGTTACGACGTTCGTTGTGTTATTGCGTGGCTTCAGGTTCTATCTCAGTATGGCTCACCTTCAAACGCATCGCATTTTATTTTGTTCATTTTACACTATTTTCCAAGAACAGTTCAGTAAGTTAATTTGCTGTGAGGAATATAAAGAACCTACCGTCTGAGATCAGAGAAAACTGAGAAATGTTATCCCCTCCGGTTGCAAGATGCAAATGAAGAATGGAATGGAATGTGATATCAGAGAGAGAAGGAATTTTCTTAGAGAAACTGGGTTGACAGAAATTGTGTGGAGACTCGTTGGACAGACTGAAACTCTTTCTGTTTGGTTGACTAAATTCTGTTATCTGGTTTTACATCATCGTTTGGCCTTTGGGCGACATTAGCGTGGAATTACTGAAGATAAAATGATCAAGTTGTGCTACTCCCTTACTCACCTTAACTGGATTCGAAGGCTGTACTAAAAATATCATGGGACATCACCCACAACCATTTCGACTCGAACTCACACTCGACAGACCACAGAATGAGTTCTCTTTCACGTGATCGCTCGATCTCCTAGAAACTGTAGATAAATCTGTCTCAGTATATGACCTACCACCTAAAAAAGAAAGGCTACATTAGACACTGTAGCTCTAAATTCACTCAACCGTCTTTGATCGTAGGCCTGTTCGATTATTGCTGATTTGTAGCTAAACAACAACAGCAACAAGTTGATGGGGCGATCATTTCCTGCTTCCGGCACTGCGTGGTGTTTGGCTAAGAGCTAAAGTGATTTGGGTTCTTCCCCAGGTTCTAAAACTAGTTAACGTGGACGATATAGTTTCCTGATAGAAAGGCAAATCATATGGCTTTATAATGCATAACAGCTTTATAGTTCAGTCTATTTATGGCTTTTAAATTGTGTGCACTCACATTATGAGTACTTTAATAACAAGTTATGTATATTTACTGTAAACTTTAAATATCAACAATTAAAGTGGGATATTTGGTGAGATATTCGGCCTGAAATTGCAGTGAGGTCACGTTGTCGTAAAGCCATGATCATCCTTACTTGTTAAGGGTAGCGTTTTTATTTTTGGCTAAGATGGCCAGGTCTATTTTGAAAGCCTGTTGGCTGCTACTTTTTTTTTTCGGGCATGGCGTGTGAACTTGGAGAAATACACTCGTTTGCTTGCCTTGTCTCTATAGTTAGCATCAATGGTTGCAGTGTGGAAATAATGGCAGATTTGCGAACTTGTAGTAACAAGTTCAGTTCTACTCAAAGAGTGTATGGCATGGAACGACTCACTCATACAATAAAACTGCAGATACATGACAAATCAATGAGGGTATTTCTATGAGGTCACCCGAATTGTTAGAAAAATAATCATGACATCTCACTCAAATCAGGTTCTACATTCTTAAAAATGGAAAGGACAGCGTCTAAAAAACGGCATGATCACAGCAGACATAGCTTTGATTATTCGTGTATTCCAAAGGCAGCATGTTGGCAGAATATTTAGCACGCTGTACAATATACTGCTAAGTAATTTGTTCTTTTCATGCTGAGTTCAAATCCTGCCGAGATCGACTTTGCTTTTTAACCCTTCAGGGTCGTTAAAACAGGTACCAGTTGAGCACTGGGGTCGATGTAATCGACTGGTGCCCTCTTTCAAAATTTCAGGCCTTGTGCCAATAGTAAAAAGGATTAAGGCAGAGAACTGACAGAATTGTTACCACGCCGAGCGAAATGCTTAGCGGCATTTCGTTCTTCTTTACGCTCTGAGTTCAAATACCACCGAAGCTAGCTTTGCTTTTCATCCTTTCGTGGGGTCATTAAAATTGGTACCAGTCGAGCACCGGGATCGATGCAATCAACTAGTCCTCACCGCAGAAAAATTCATGTCTTGCGCCTATAGTAGAAAGGATCATTCACGTGTTCGATAGACCTGATCTGTCAGAGATAGAACGCAACACCAACTCAACTGGCCATTGAGTTATGTTACAGGTTTAGCAACGGCGTTCCATAATTATAACGACCTCACTATTCGCAGGGCGAATACTTCACCAGATATTTCGCTTTAATCGCCGATATTTAACAGGTTCTACTGAAAGTTCTGGGTAAATATACAAATCTTATTACTAGAACACCCGTAATGTGTGTGTATACACGATTTAAAATCCATAAATGTGTTGGACTGTAAAAGTGTTATGCATTATAAAGCCATTTGATTCCCCGTTCTGTATAGACTTCATCGTTCTAAATCTGCTGCTACCGAACATTGTAACTTCTTCGTCTACAACGATATCAGAACATATCTGATGAGGCTGTTATAAAAGCTATAAACGACTTCAAGTATTTATTTGCTTGACATGAGATATTAGGAAACAAACCATATTGTCCGTTGGAAATAATAGAAAATTCCACTTGCACAGTCTCTCATTCACTCTCTCTCTCTCTCTATCCCACTCTCTCTCTCTCTCTCTCTCTCGATCTCTCTATCTCACTCTCTCCCTATCTCACTCTCTCTCTCTATCTCACTGTCTTATACACACTCCTCTCTCTCTCTCTCTCTTCCAAACACTACGCTTCTCTGTCTCATATGCATACACGCTGTCTCGTATACATTCCCTCTCTCTCTCTATCACACACACTCCCCTCTACATAAATTTCCTTTTTCTCTCTGTCTCTCTTTCGTTCTTCCTACATACACCCTTCCTTCTCTCTCTTTCTTTCTCTCTCTTTCTTGCTCTCTCTCTCTCTCTCTCTCACACACACACACACACACACACACACACACACACACACTCTCTCTCTCTCTCTTTTTCTCCCCTCCCCACCATTTGCTTCACTATTTATACACTTCTTGTTCTGAGCCAAACATCAATTGTTTTATCATCTCTCTTTCTCTTACTCTGTCTCACTTTCTCTCTCTCTCTCTCTCTCTCTCTCTCTCTCTCTCTCTCTCTCTCTTCTCTTTTTCATGATCTCACAATGGAGCCTCTAAGTGGTTGCTGAATCTCATAGAAATAGCAAACGAATCTCCCTCATATCACATCCCTGCATTCTAAATAAGAATACACACATTAGATGGTGTTGTCCTAGACATGACACAGAAGCGAGACTGGAGAGTCCTGGAAAGATTACTTTTGACAACAAGCCGTCTCATTCAGAGCCCTGGGTTAAACTACAACAACAAAAATAAAAATGAAAACGGGCAGAATTTCATAGAAGAAATCCACAAAAGTTTGTCTGTGACCCCTGCCAAAATGCAGGATGGTCTAAACAGTACTGTAGGCCTCTGAGCAAATCAATGCGCTGGCCCCACAGTGTTTATTGACAGCAAGTCACAGCTTGCATAAGCCATAACTGAGACCCTAGCTCCACGAAGCTCCTGCCAAGTGTACCCAGTTTTTAAAACGGCACTGCCAAAAGTGCGGTGGTAACCAATGCTTTTCTTGTTGTTTTGCTCCAGTCCAGTCCTGACCCCTCGAACCTATAAACAAATATTGGGTTCTCAGATAAATTCGCTCGTTTCTTACCAATGTCATTGTACTCAAGAAGACCCGGTGACTACTACTGTCAAGGCATTGATAAGATGGTGGAATATTGACAAAAAGTAGTAACAAACTGGTGGAATTGGTGACAAACATTATGGCTTATACTTCATTCAAACCTTGCTGTCGTTACATTTATTTAAACTCCAAAGAATCCCTCTCAATACATGGCTATGATGCTCCTCTACTACTCCTGCTCACTATCAGATATGCCTATATTGTCAGCCACTAAGGAACTTGCTGAAGAGGCTAAGATTAAGCAACTACAAGTAAATCTGTGGTACCGAGCAGAATATTTGTCATAACGATATTTCTGCTTCAGCAACTCAGTGCTGAATCTGTCCGAAATGTAATGGGAAATTTGGTCAGTTTTAAAACATTGTTGTTCAGTTCACAAAAGCAAAGTTTGAAGGGAATAATAGTCATTTTCTTTGACTTCTAGATAACAACAAATAGGAAATAATATCTACAAACCAAGTATTATTGATTGGTTTCTTAAAATTCTTGAGGGAAATATGAGGATGAAAATAAATGAGAGAAAAAAATCGAACGAATCTGTCTGATAACCAACATATTCCAACCATTACCATATTAAGTTTGAGCCCTTAAACATTTTACCTGACTTAAAAACGATATTGAAAAATGACGAGATTTATGTACGTAATTCGATTTTACGGAATTTGGGGCAGCTTAAATGTCGCAAACATCTTTAAATTTATTTAAACTCTTCTTATTTACGTTTATATATTTGTAATGAGGAGGGCAAGAATTACGAGCTTTGAGTAGTCTGTCTTTTTTATAAATAATATGTTTACTTCTAAGGCGGTGAGCTGGCAGAAACGTTAGCACGCCGAGCGAGATGTTTAGCGGTATTTCGACTGTCTTTACGTTTTCAGTTCAAATTCCGCCGAGGTCGACTCTGCCTTTCATCCTTTCGGGGTCGATTAAATAAGTACCAGTTACGCACTGGGTTCGATATAATCGACTTAATCCTTTTGTCTGTCTTTGTTTGTCCCCTCTATGTTTAGCCCCTTGTGGGCAATAAAGAAATAAGAAACGTTAGTACGCCGGGCGAAATGCTTAGCGTCTGTCTTTACGTTCTAAGTTCAAATTCCGCCGAAGTCGACTTTGCCTTTCATCCTCTCAGGGTCGATAAATTAAGCACAAGTTGCGTACTGGTGTCGATCTAATTGACTGGCCCCTCCCACCAAAATTTCGGGCCTTGTACCTAGAGCAGAGTAGAGTATCTTTACTTCTACAAAGAAATAGGATGTATAACAACGAAATTCTGATAAAGGATAACAAGAAACACTGCAAAGTACAAGAAGTGTATGATGGTGTGAAAAAGACGAAAGATGGAGACATTGTTACTGATAAGGTGAAAGAATTTTGGTAAACAATTTAATCAATTAATCAGGTTCACAGTTAATTAACTAATTATCTGATTAATTGATAATAAAACTGAAATTAAGTACAATCAGTGCATGTGTCTGTATTACCAGTATGACCTGCCTAATATACAACAATATTTATTGCAACACAAAAGCGGTGAGCTGGCAGAGTCGCTAGCATGCTGGGTAAAATGCTAAGCAGCATTTCGTCTGTCTTTGCATTCTGAGTTCAAATTCCGCCGAGGTCGACTTTGCCTTTCATCCTTTCGGGGTCGATAAAATAAATATCGGTTGAGTACTGGGGTCCGTGTAATCGACTTATCTCAGCCCCAGACTTGCTGGCCTTGTGCCAAAATTTGAAACCAATATTTATTTCAACACACAATTTCACAACAGGAGTCTTATAAGACAAATGCAAAAGACCGTTAATCTTATTTAGTATCCATTTTGGTATATTATGCTACACAGTTAAAGACGGTGATGAACTTACTTTCGTCATTAGATTTTTACCACTGGATTTCTCTCTTTACCATTAATAGATACAATAAAGTCGATAAGGCCACTTATATTGTAAATGAGAAAATAAATACGGTTTTGTGAACAGCAGATATAAATAAATCTTTTCCTCCACCAGTTGCTGTTAAGATCTTTAAAGGCAGAAGACAAAACCTTGAGTGTCTTCTGCCTTTAAAGATTAAATTGGTTTTTCGATGTTTGCCATTCTTGACGTTTAGCCCTAGGCCAATTATGATCAAAAGTATTCCAATAATGGCAATTTTATTTTATTTTTCAGGCATTGTGTATCTAGTAGTGCATCATCACCTAAATTGCCTTTCGTTTTTCATTCTTTAAGACAAAAGGATATAATTAAGAGAGAATTGGCTGCTATTTCTAGCTGGTCAAAAGATTTCACTGAGGTTGCCTCGTCGGCTCGTGAAGCTTCTTTGGGTTACTCCTTAGGTTATCATGTAGCTGTTGAATTTTGCCCACTCCTCCTCCATTACCCACCATTTCTCTGTGTGTGAAAGTTTCTCTCTCTCTCTCTCTCTCTCTCTCTCTCTCTCTCTCTCTCTCTCTCTCTCTCTCTCTCTCTCTCTCTCTCTCTCTCTCTCTCTCTCTCTTAAAGTGTCATAAATTTAAATCTCTTAACTGAAAGTAATAATTGTATCAACAGTCATTTATTTACAATCTTTTACATTCTAAGTTCAAATCTCGCCGAAGTCAGCTTTGTTCTCGATCCTTCACTTCCTGGGGTCAATTCGATAATAAAGCACCATGCAATTAAACAATAAAGTCCTGGGAATCGAAATAATTGAATTATCCCTCCTTCCAAAATTGCTAGCCTTCTGCCTAAATTAAAAAATTATTATTTGCGCACTCTCAAAAGCTGAACATGACAAAAGTATTTAGCATTTATTTTGAAATTTAAAAGCATGAAATGCCGTAAATAATGACAAAATAACTCGATGGAGTTTCTAATATTTTTTGCGCCTTGACCAGAGCTAGTAGGACAATGACCTTAACTTTTTTTCCAAGCTTGCGAGACAACTTGGAGAAATTTTTCCTAAGAACGGAGACGTAGCTTGTATGCTTACTAGAGAGTAGACTCTTGTTGAAACACCTATACCCCAGGTTGTGGGGTTAAAACTTGGGCAGGTAGGGTTTTCTATATCTTTTAGCGTCTAGTTTAAGGTAATTACTGATGCAGAATTCCTTATGATACGAAATCAAAACGATTTAATAATCCTACATAGGAATATTCGCCATCTTGGTAATACAAGAGTTACACATTAATTTATTAATTTCCAGGAATTTTATTGCACCAAGTTGCTGTCTTTTTGGAATGGTAGATGTATACCCCTCTAGATACCCATTTGTGAACGCGTGTAAAAGATACATTTACTGATGCGGTGATTTCGCATTTATTAAGGCTATTCTCGATATCCACACAAATAATGGTGCTTAATAAAGATCAAGAAATTAAGACAATCCTTAATAACCAATGGAGTTATAAACACGACAACGACTTACTTACCACAAGATTATGGCTTGAGTGAACGTACAAATGGAACTCTATTACGACCAATTAGTTTTGTATTAAAGGATTTATGTTTAGCTGCGAATCATTGGGCAATTGTTTTACAGCTGGTTCTTGATTCAATAAATGAAGAACCCCCACATGAGCCATTCATAAAATTCCTAATCCTTACCTGTAACGTTTGTAATAATATCGGGCATATAATCAAACAATTTATATAGGATAGAAATTAAATGGTATGATATTCATATGTAGTCATGTACAATAGTGAGTCCGCAACAGAGCCACTATATGGTCGTCTGACGTTAGAAATAGCAGCCAAATCGGCCTTGAAATCACAACCCAAAGAAGGATACTTTTTTTGCTTAATTTTTTTAGTCAGGAGAAAAAGTGTAGCATCCGTGATGTTTTTCAGGGTCCTAATGCTGATTGGATAGGAGGGAGGTTGTTATCCTCAACCAGAAGCACTACACGATTGCTCGCAACAGGGTGGACACCGCTAACAGCTCTCAACTTCTGGGTGACGGTCCTCAACCCAAGCGACGGTTAATGAAGGCATCGTCGATGGTGTGGTCACGGCTGAAACACTTTTTATCGTCGATCTGATTAATCAGGCCACACAACAACATCAGCAACAAATAGCTATAACAATAAGAGACTGTAACCGGGTTATTTCGCCAGCGGCATTAATTTTCTTTTAATTAACAATGGATCCCTAATCGATCTTTGAAGTCGTCAAATTATTATAAACCTTTATTTATAACATTCACCGAAAACAGAAGAAAAAATCCAGAAAAAGTATGGAAAACGCTGGAAAGCTGCAAAATCTATTATTTACTCTAATTTGAATCATACAATAACATGTAGAACTATGCGTAATGTCGACTGTTCTCACTCTCTCTCTCTCTCATTTTCTCTCTCCCACTCTCACTCACTGTCCCTCTCCCTCTTTTTCTCAATTTCTCTCTCATTGAGCCAACGAACGAACCTCTAAGAAGTCATTTGACCTGCTACAAATAGTTGTCAAATCTCCGTTAGACTACAATTTCACCGTCTAAAATGAAGGACAAATTAGATAATGTAGCCAGAGGTATATAGTATGCCTGAAAAAGACAAAAAGGCTGGAGAATAGAATGTTTGTATCTATAATAATGTCTTTGATCATAGATCTACACAATCAGGGCATGTCTGGGGTTAAACACTACCACTAAACGAACAATAATATCAACATCAACACCAACCAACAACGCTAACAACAAGATCATTGCCAACAACGAAAATACCAATACTAACAACAGCACCATTACCATTAACAACACCACGAAAATCAACAAAACGAATAACAACACCAACAACAACAACGCCAACACCACCAACATAACAATGCCAACACCAACAAAACTAACAACAACAGTAATAATCCTTTTTGCTATAGGCACAAGGCTTGAAATTTTGAACTCCGAACATAAAGAAGCACAAACTGCTGCTAAGCGTTTTGCCCGATGTGCTAACGATTCTGCCGGTGGGCCGCCTTAACAACAATAATAATAATAGTTTCAATTTTTGGCACAAGGCCAGCAATTTCGGAGAAGCAGGTATGTCGATTATATTGATACCAGTGTTCAGGTGGTACTTATTTTATCGTCTCCAAAAGGATGAAAGGCCAAGTCGATTTCGGAGGAAATTTGAACTCAGAACGTAAAAACAGGCGAAATACCTATTTCTTTACTGCCCACAAGGGGCTACACACAGAGGGGACAAACAAGAACAGACAAACGGATTAAGTCGATTATATCGACCCCAGTGCGTAACTGGTACTTAATTTATCGACCCCGAAAGGATGAAAGCAAAGTCGACCTCGGCGGAATTTGAACTCAGAACGCAGTGGCAGACGAAATACCGCTAAGCATTTCGCCCGGCGTGATAACGGTTCTGCCAGCTCGCCGCCTTAATAATTATTTATGTTGTAACGGTCCACTAGCTGAAACTGGTGCAGCACTCTGATTAAATGTCACCCTGTAATTAGGATAAAATCAGGTATGTAAAGGAATCCGGCAATGATCTATGTCGGCAACAGTTTCTTTATGAGAGGGTTCTTGAAGGAATCGATCATTTTAATTGTCACATGAAATGAAAAAAATCTAATGTTTCGGTTTGTTACTCGTCGTTAAAAAATGAAAACTTTGAAATGTTTTATATTTTGGCCGCAAGTCAACCATTTTTCTGTTCCATTCGATAGTCTTTTGTTTTGTTTTTTTGTTTTTTTTTACCAAAATGGCAGTGTGTTCTTCTATGTGGTTCACATCTAGACAATGAAAAATGGCTCTGGATGTTTAAATTCCTTACTTTTAGAGACAACTCAACATACCAAACTTTCAAAGAAGAAATTATGTATTTACAAAAACAGCAGAATTCTAAAGAACTTTTAATGATGCCGGGTGAGCAAATAGTAAGTAAGAATAATTCAAACAATTGGGTTTTGCTTTATATCGTGGACAAGAAAAGAAATTTAACGTTTCGAACAAAATCCTTCATCAAAACGATGATGAGAGAAAGGGAGATGAATGGAAAGGAGAAGAGGAGAGAAGTAAAGAAGAGAGAGAATAGTAAAAAAAGAAAGGAAGAGAGAGAGACAGAGACAGAGAGAGACAGAGAGAGAGAGAGAGACAGAGAGAGAGAGAGAGAGACAGAGAGAGATAGAGAGACAGAGAGAGAGAGAGACAGAGAGAGAGACACAGAGAGAGAGAGAGACACCGAGAGAGAGAGAGACAGAGAGAGAGAGAGAGCCTATTGTTTAAACATCCTGCTTTTAGTTTAGCCACTACGATTTATGAATTCGAATAACGCCAGTTTTGATTTTAACTTATATCCGTTCGAGATCAATAAACTACGTATAGAAATGTATTAGACTCAATTCAGTTGATTATATTATCCTTCCTTTACAACAATTGCCTTCGGGTTAAAAGAAATCGTTTTTATTTACGATTCAACGCAATCAGTTCAAAGCATAACTTTCTCTATTTTTCCTAATTTAGGTTATTGTAAAGAGAAACTGCTAACAGTGGTCTTTTGTTATTTAATTGTTGCCGTTGTTACAGTTGGTGGCGGTGTTGCTGATGCTTCTGTTGTTGTTGTTGTTGCTGTTGTTATTGACGACGACGACGACGATGATGATGATGATGATGATATTACTATTGTTGGTGCTGTTGTTACTATTGCGTATACATACACTAGTAGTCAGAAATCAGACTTGAACGAGCAGACTTATCAATGTATTTAGGACATTAAGTATTTCAAATATGTTGTGTGTCTCCTGCTGGCCAAGGGAGATAATCATTTCTAGATAATATTTGGAGGGATTAGAAGCGTGAATTTGAAAACTGGAGAGTGATTTCAGAAGGATTTAGCTATTATTTCTGACTCATGGACCCACAAAGCGACACCACTGACAACAATGGCAGCAGCAGCAACAACAACAACAACAACACGACTGAAACAATAAACAACCTTGCCTCGTCGTTGAAATGCAAATGGCGGTATGGTTGTTACTGAGTAGATCCGTCATCGAATACATTCCAGTCATGATCATCACGCGTGTTTTTCCAAACTCGTGTGTGTGTGTTTGTGTGAGAAAATGAGAGAGATAGACAGCGAGAGAGAGAGAGAGAGAGAGCGTGAGAGAGAGAGAGCGTGAGAGAGAGAGAGAGAGAGAGAGAGAGAGAGAGCTTGGGCGTGTGTGAGCGTGTGTGTACTGGGATTGCTTTAAAAGTAATGAGAGACGTGTGTATATGTATATCTATGTAGCTAGCTAGATGGTAATATGCATATGTGTGTACACACACACACACACACACCCATATATATATATATATACT
>NC_068993.1:38927726-38929056 GCF_001194135.2 Octopus bimaculoides | reverse complement strand
AGGAGCATGCTGTTAATGTCAGGGGTTGGTATTCATTACTGAAGTATTGTCAAGTAGTATTAAAAAGAAAACACCGAAAAGGAAACAAAACAAATCACACACACACACGTACCGACTCACATGCACACACAATGACTCATACATATGCCTATAGATATATATCTCAATATATGTACACACATACACACACTTAGACATACACACGCACACACACACATACATGCGCACATGCACAAACACGAAACACAAATATACGCACACAAATACGCAAACATGTTGAGAAATTAAGTAACTGAGCCTATGTATTGTCTCCTGTTGAATCAGTAAAAATAATGCTCTCTCCTTCTCTCTCTCTTCCTCATTCTGCCTTTCTCTCTTTCTCCTATAATAAATACCAGCTTTACATGGAATTCTTTTAACAATTCCTCCAGACAAGAAATGACAGCAAATATATCTTGATAAAAATCTGACCCTTCGGAGGCCATATTTTACCGTTCCTTTGTTTGTATTACATTGGAAAGCTTGCCATGATGGTTTACTGGCTTGATGGTTCATTTGGATTGTTAGATGGCGGAGATTTTTGTCTTTTATTCTTTTATTCTTGCTTTCTCTTTCTTATTTACAACAAGGATTCCATCGCCACCAACACTACTATTATCATCATCATTCCCATCATCATCATTAACACAATCACAATATTTTTTGTTATTGCAGATTTCCATATCTCTCTCTATATTTTTTCTCTGTTTTTTTTTGGGGGGGGGGTTGCGTTGAATTTAATCTTTCGTTCGGAAATGGTTGGAATTTGACGATGGAAGAATGTCTATGAGATTGATGTTATTTCTATATCTTCGTGTGTGAATTCACTAGCATGAAGTGGCAGAGACAATCTCGATAATATGGGTCGAGAAATCGTCGTTAGTTATATAATTCAAGAGAATACCAGGAACAATAGCAGAAGAATTCGGATAAGCATTCATGAACAACAGGTTATATATATGTGCGTGTGTGTGTATGTGTGTGTATGTATGTATGTATGTATGTTATGTCTGCATAACACACACACACACACACACACACACACACACACACACATATATATATATGAGGTAATGAGGAGTTTTTATCCTTCTAAACCAGAAACATGTCTATGATTAACTATGGCTAGTTTAGTTCGTTATTTTTTTTCTTGTTTTGCCTATGTAAGTTGCGGGTAACTGCTATCTGTTGTAGTTTCAGCATTTTTAGCTGCTATTTCTGAACTTCGGTATGTGGTGAAGCAACCTGTTGCTGATCCCTTAATTGTGTATATATATATATATATATATAT
>NC_068993.1:38919495-38924641 GCF_001194135.2 Octopus bimaculoides | reverse complement strand
GGTTCCAGTTGATCCGATCATCGTAACAGCCTGCTCGTGAAATTAACGTGCAGGTGGCTGAGCACTCTACAGACACGTGTACCCTTAACGTAGTTCTCGGGGACATTCAGCGTGACACAGTGTGACAAGGCTGACCCTTTGAACTACAGGCACAACAGAAACAGGAAGTAAGAGTGAGAGAAAGTTGTAGTGGAAGAGTACAGCAGGGTTCGCCACCATCCCCTGCCGGAGCCTCGTGGGGCTTTAGGTGTTTTCGCTCAATAAACACTCACAACGCCCGGTTTGGGAATCGAAACCGCGATCCTATGACCGCGAGTCTGCTGCCCTAACCACGAGGCCATTGCGCCTCCTGACACACACACACACACACACACACACACACACATGCATGCATAGTAGTGAAAACACAAAATTTAATTATTTCTACTGCTGTTTCAACGTTTAAAATACAAACATCACTACCCAGATAATTAACACGAGATAAGCATAACGATATATAATTGATTTCAAAATATGACGGAGCACTCGTGAAATCTTTGCTTGTTTACTGTGTTAAATATGATGCTCTGGGCAATTGTTTTGCAGCCAATTTTCATATGTGCCAATTCACTTTGCTTATAATTACTGTATTATAATCAGATATTTGTGTTCAACATTATATTATCAAGTACTGTGACAATGCAAATACACAATCCCATATGTGCATACATAAATGTGAGTGTGTAGTAGTAGTAGTAGTAGTAGTAGTAGTAGTAGTAGTAGTAGTAGTAGAAGCATATATATATATATAGAAAGAATAAGCCCTGGGGTCGATTTGCTCGACTCATGTTGGTGCTCCAGCATGGCCGCAGTCAAATGACTGAAACAAGTAGAAAAAAAATAGATTCAAACGATGTTTTATCTCTTAATTTTCTATATTTATTAATTTCTTCATTTTTTTTCTTTTTTGTTCTATTGAGGGCAAAAACATTTCTCGTAAATCGTGGGGAGATAACCCAATTTTTTAATGGGGGGGGGGTAAGAATACCAATAAGTACCAACACTACTAGTCACTGCTGACTAGATTGCAGTTTGTAGTCGGGACTTTTGGAAGCTCGATATGCAATAAAGTTTTGTGATAAACTGTGCAGAAATGTTACAAAAGCTTATGAAATGCTCCAAACTGCTTTGCTAGCACAAGAACATTTTTTACTAGCACAAGGAGTTCAAGGACGGTGAAGAAGAGGTGAGAAATGATGAGATTTGTAGGAAGAAGAGAACACACCTTATAAAACACTGCTTTTTTACAGTTGAATAGTTTGCAGTGAGTAGTCGGGACGTTTGGAAGCTCGCAATGCAATAAGCTGTGTTAAAATGGGCAAAAACGCTACAAAACCTTATGAAGTGCTCCAGACCGCTTATGGTTTAACGTTCTTGCTAGCAGAAGTTCAAAGACAGTGAAGCGGGGAAGAAGAGGTGAGACCTGATGAAATGAATGGGAGGGAGAAAGATGTCAGGACATCAGTACTGGTTGAGACGATTCGCAATTTTATGGAATAAGACCGTTGTGTGTCTATATAGACAATAAATACACAGTAAGGAGTTAATATGGCGAATGTACACTGTATTATTCAAGAAGATCTGAACATACTCTTTTACTATTTTACTTGTTTCAGTCATTTGACTGTAGCCATGCTGGAGCACCGCCTTTAGTCGAGCAAATCGACCCCAGGACTTATTCTTTGGAAGCCTAGTACTTATTCTATCGGTCTCTTGGGGACGTAAACACACCAGCATTGGTTGTCAAGCGATGTTGGGGGGACAAACACAGACACACAAACATATACACACACATACATACATATATATATATATACGACGGGCTTCTTTCAGTTTCCGTCTACCAAATACACTCACAAGGCTTTGGTCGGCCCGAGGCTATAGTAGAAGACACTTGCCCAAGGTGCCACGCAGTGGGACTGAACCCGGAACTATGTGGCTGGTAAGCAAGCTACTTACCATACAGCCACTCCTACGAATATGCGAAAAATTTGTGCAAAGCTTGTACCCAGGATGCTCAGTGGTGACTGCTTCACAAGGACGGGCATTAAAACTATTCCTCGACCTCCCTACAATCCAATCCTTGCTCCCTGTGACAAGTTGAATGAAGATGCAGGAAGACTTAACAGGGGTTATCAATTGGCTGGAGTGCTACGGCAAGTGTATTTGAAGTCAGATCATTTTACTCTGAAGAAGGTTAGAGTTTTATTCTTCTTTGACATTAATAAATATCTCTCCTGAAAAAGTCTGAGAACTTCTTAAATGCATGTCGTGTAATTTAGACTTTGAAGGGGCTGGGGTCGACGGTTATGTGAAAATAACATGGCGAATAGTGGAGTTTTATAGCGATTGCAGTTCTGGGGAAAAAAAGTGACATGGCAAAGTTTTGAGTATGGTGTTTGAGTATGAGCGGTGATGAGAAGAGGTAGGCAGGCTACATATATCATAATATCTTTAAACTTACCCACTCCTTAAAAAAAAAAATGCCCGTAAAAATACCTTGAGTTCAACCGAGCGAGTTCGACAGGAAGTGCTATGCAATTTGCTAGGTGAAGGTACAGGAGCCATTGTATTGTCAACAGCAGCAGCAGCAGCAGCAGCAGCAGCAGCAGAAGAAGAAGAAGAAGAAGAAGAAGAAGAAGAAGAAGAAGAAGAAGAAGAAGAAGAAGAAGCTGGTCTAAACCAATGATTGTGGCCTTTCGGGGAAGTTATTCTTTGGCAATTAGTCGAAAGCATTTTTCTTTTCACTTGAAATAATATTTTTTGTTGAGATTGTCGCTTAAAATGTGTATGTATGTGTGTCTTTGTGCGTGAAACTGTTTGTGCGTGTTTTTTCTGTATGTGCGTATGTCTGTGTGGTGTGCGTGTGTGCGTGCATGTGTGTGTATGTACGTGTGTGTATATGTGTAGTAGCAGCAAAAATCTCAGATATTGTTTTATCTTTCGTTTATTTGTTTCGGTCATTGGACTGCAGCCGTGTTTTGAATAGTTTCGAAGAAATCGTCATCAGAACTTATTTTGATGCCAGATACTGATTCCATCGGTCTCTTTAGCCGAACGCTAAACACACCAACAAGGGGTAGGGTCAAACACAAAGATACACGCGACACATAGAGAGTTTCTGTCTTCCAAGTTCATACACAAGACATCGGTCGACCCGGGGCTATAGTAGAAGACATTTTCCCACGATGCTGCGTAGAGGGATTGAACTTAAGACATTATGTAAATGAATGATAAATTTAGTTCGTAGTACGTCAGTACTAGATCAAAGTTAACATAATTCTCCAACTCTAAAGACGTTGCTAACATTTTGCCCTCAGATTCTGCAATCTGAGGTTAACATCAAAATTCATCAGAGATCACAGGGTTTTAAAACTCGAAGTAACATTTGAAGTCTATGTGCTTTTCATGAATATATATCGTCGTATTTAAAATTGTTCTTATTTATTTATTTATTTTCTTGTTTATTTATTAAAGATGAGGTTTTTACAAGTTCTTGCTGAACAATCTACAACGATGAAATGCTTGTACTGTATACTAACTCACTACACCCATCAAATAAACATTGTCTGTACAGGTGCTTGTTGCGTTTCGTATCGGATGTTGAAGTGATTGCAAAGCAACGCGAGGTGGAATACAATAAATACATTGCTTAAATTTACGAACAAAAATCTACGTGTGTGTGTATGTGTGTGCTGTTTTGATCCATACATGTAACAGCCAATAATAAATGTGTTGAGTGCCTTCGTTTGTCTACTAACTCATATATATATATATGTCCTTGTTTTTATATACATTCGCTGCTTTCTTCCAAGGAATCTAATGCTCTTAGCTTAGTTTTTCTTTGGGGCTGGCCAGATTGGAGCAATATTGAGAATAACCAGCTGAAATTGCAAGGATAAGCTGGATCTCGACTGAAGAAAGAAAACTCCGAATGACCTGTCCTTGTTTTCTCTGTAAGCCTAGTACTTATTCTATCGGTCTCTTTTGCCGAAATGCTTAGTTACAGGGACGTAAACACACCGGCATCGATTGTCAAACGATGTTGGGGGGACAAACACAGACACGTAAACATATGCACACACATACATACATACATACATACATACACACACACACACACACACACACACACACACACACACACACACACACACACATATATATATATATATATATAAACGACGGGCTTCTTTCTGTTTTCACAGGGATTTCGTTGGCCCGAGGCTATAGCAGAAGACACTTGCCCAAGGTCCCACGCAGTGGGACTGAACCCGGAACCATGTGGTTCGTAAGCAAGTTACTAACCACACGGCTACTTCTACGCCTATATACATATATACATTGACATATTTATTTATGTAAACATACATATGTCTATATATATATTTTATATATGGCTGAGTTTTCCATAGACATACCTTTAATTTAATATACAAAGGATTTTCTGAGTCAGAAATTTTGGACTAAAAACAAACTGTCGTGAAAAAAGAAAAAAACGAAGACAAAAATCTTGCCTAAGATAACAGGGATTGGGATCGAACGCATGGTTTCGCGAAATATTTGAGTGTGAGAGAGACAGGACAGTGACTGACGGACAGAGAGATCGAATGCGTATGTGCGTCAGTCTACGTGTGTACGTATGTACATAACACCTGGTAAGTTTCCAAAAAATATTTAATACAATAATAGAATAACGGGAAACATTCGACAATTTCTGGGTTATTAACTGTATGCGTGTGTTTGCGTGTATGTGTATACATATATTCGTGTACAAGTGCGTGAATAAATATATACGCGTGGATATGTATGTGTGTGCGTGCTTATATGTATAATGATATATATGTAAGTACGTATTTAAATATAGGAGTATATTTACGTGTTGACGTACTTTATTCATATACACATATATATGTGTGTACGTATATGTGTGTATGTGTGTGTATGTATGTGCGTGTGCGTGTGTGTATGTGTACAAACGTACTAATACACACATAAACAGATAGATAGATAACTACACACACACACACACACACACACACACACACACACACACACACATATATATATATATATATATATATATATATATATATATATATATAAA
>NC_068993.1:38916800-38919216 GCF_001194135.2 Octopus bimaculoides | reverse complement strand
ATATATAAACAGATAGATAGATAGATATGTATATATATATATATATATATATACATCGGTAGCTATCTATCTATCTGTTTATGTATGTATTAGTGCGTGTGTACACATACACACACACATACATACACACATATACACACACACACAAACACACATTTATGTATATATGTATGTACGTATGTATGTATGTATGTATGTACGTACGTACGCAAGTACGTATGTATATACTTTCCACGTCATTGAAACTATTGTTATTAAGATACTTGGAATTATCCCAGATGTTATATTTCCAAATATCAGCTTCAACAATGGCTCCATTATCAATTGTTTTTCGTCCCATTTTCTTTTCGTCTTTTGTGTTTGTCTTCTTATTTCTGTCAGTATTTTTTTAACACAGATAAAATATGTCAACAGATCTTTCACTATTTTTCTTCTTCCTCTTCTTCTCCTACTTGGAGTCGAGCTGCCGGAATCGTTTGCGGGTCGGACAAAATACTCACAGGCTTTTCTTCTGGTTCTTTACGTTCTGAGTTCAAATCCCAATGAGGTCAAATTTTCCCCTTATTTTTGGGAATTGATAAACTAGGTACCAATCAAGTAATCGGCTGACACTCAACCCACTAAAATTAGTGCCAAAATGGCACTAAGGAGTGGCTGTGTGGTAAGTAGCTTGCTTACCAACCACATGGTTCCGAGTTCAGTCCCACTGCGTGGCACCTTGGGCTAGTGTCTTCTACTATAGCCTCGGGCCGACCAAAGCCTTGTGAATGGATTTGGTAGACGGAAACTGAAAGAAGCCCGTCGTATATATGTATACATATATGTATGTGTGTGTGTGTGTGTTTGTGTGTCTGTGTTTGTCCCCCCACCATCGCTTGACAACTGATGCTGGTGTGTTTACGTCCCCGTAACTTAGCGGTTCGGCAAAAGAGACCGATAGAATAAGTACTAGGCTTACAAAGAATAACTCCTGGGGTCGATTTTCTCGACTAAAGGCGGTGCTCCAGCATGGCCGCAGTCAAATGACTGAAACAAGTAAAAGAGTAAAAGAGTAATTATGATTAATAAAAACGATGAACTGGTAGAATCTATTTATGCAGTCGTACACGCATACGCCTACGCAATGTCATACAGTATGCTCACATACATACAGCTATACACAAGCATACATAGATGCGCAAACATGTACAGAACATAGTCTCACCTCTCATGGTTGTATAAAACACATACATATATACGGCCTCTAACCAACTCATGAATAAACTCTTTTGAAATTTCCTCGCCGTTGACTTGAAAACACCATTTCATCATTCATTTCATTCATTTATCGTATGGATTTCATCATCGTTAAACATTGCCGCCACGAAGCTTTCTTTTCTTTTTTCCTCTTATTTTACATCCTTGTTCTGTTCTAGACAAAGCACCACTGTCCGAAATATTGAACTTCCCTTTTTTTCTTGCATTCAGCGCAAAATTAATTGCCATACAGTCTTGCTATGAATGTATCATATCAACCCCGTCACCACCCCACCACAAAGATAAAAGGCAAAGTCAACCACCAAAGGAACTCGAACTCACAACAATGAATTTCCAGAGCCCCTTGGAAGGAACGTCTATATGGCAGCTTGACGTACTAGATATGGCAGCTAAATCTCCCTCGAATCACACCACCGTAGTGCTTTAATTGATCAAAGGTCACAATGGAGTATATGCGCCTGTATATTTTACTTGCTTCAGTCATTAGCCTTGAAGAATTTTACTCAAACGAATCGACCCTAGTACTTGTTATTTCTTTTGAAGTCTGGTATTTATTTGATCGAACTCTTTGGCCAAACCACTAGATTAAGGCGGCGTGGACACACAAACACTGGTTGTCAAGCGGTAGTGGTGGACAAAAACATGCAAAGACATACACATATATATATATTCTTTTATTCTTTTACTTATTGACTGGGGCCATGCTGGTGCACCACCTTTTAGTCGAAGAAATCGATTCCTGGATTTCATATTTGCAAGCCTGGTGCTTATTCTATCGGTTTCTTTACCGAATCGCTAAGTTACAGGGACGTAAACACGCAAACATCATTTCTCAAGCGATGGGGGGCGACAAACACTGACACAAACACACACACATACGTATATATATATATATATAGTTCAAAAAAACAATAACAAAAAAACAAAAAAACAACAAAGTGAGGACGTGATATGGATAGTATTATTGGACGCTCAGGAAAGGAAAGAGAGAGTGTATGACGTTTCGGGCGTAGCCCTTTGTCGGAAAGATGGAAAGTTCGGAGAATGGAAGAACGGAGAAAGAGGAAAATGGTACCGATGCCCACGAGGTTACATGATGAAAAGACCGGAAGAGGAGGTGGTGGGGGAAAAGTTCTTTCTAAGATAGGAGAGTGAAAAA